>NW_008632244.1:8708-12523 GCF_000691845.1 Merops nubicus
ATGAATTCCCAGAGACTCTCTCACTGTCAAAGACAAGGCTTCTCATGACTTTTCAGTATCTCACTCAAGAACCCCAGGCATCAGAGGACCACAGCATATCTACTTTACCACTTTTCCTCTGTTTTGTTGGTTTTTTTCTTCCTCTCCAGGTTCCTCCTGCTACATCAGACCCCCTGGCATTCGTTTCCTTCTCTGCCAAAGGCACCACAGTCAGCTTCTCTGAGAGAAGATCCGTGGCTATTCAGAATGTGGATAACACTGTCTTCATCCAGACAGACAAACCCACCTACAAACCAAGTCAAAAAGGTGGCTGAGGAGTTTGAATCACTTGTGAAGTGGGAAACTGAGTGCAAGGGTGGGTCTGGAACAAGGATTTCTTGTGGAATGAGAGACTGTGGACTGCGACAGCTATCAGCAACCCTTCAGATGCTGTACAGCTATCATCTGAGGCTGAGCTCATCAAAAATCAGAGAAAAACAGAACCAATTCACAAAATCACAGCAAATGAGTAGAGTTTGTGCATTTTTACTGAGTTAATTGCAGTTACAGGATGTTGAGTTCTGACAGTCACAAAAAAAGGGTCATTAAAAATACAGGAAATAATAGGTTAAGCTTGGAATTAATCAAATCAATATAAAAATAAAGTAAGAATGGCATTTCCTGTCTAGAGCTCTTACTCCTTAACTGCTAATCTTATTCACAGCACTGATCCTGTCAAAATATTTAGATGACAGTGCTAGCTGTGGTATATTTAGCTATCTCTTCAGTATCATTTTACTTCAGTGCTGCAAAGGTTTTACACTTACATTTTTTCCTTCTCTTCAGTTTTTCATTGAATTGGTTTGTATAAACAGTTTTTGAGGAAATGCTCCAAAGAACTGAGTCCTTCAAGAAGAACTGAAGGCAGTACAAAGTATTTGTATTTATTATAGATGTTACTTTAATTCCAGTGGTCAGAATTGAAGAAACTTCATCTAGGATTATTTTGGGTTTCTTTTACACTGGCTAAGATAATCACATGCTTTCTAGTTCTCTGGGGACTCTCCCTGAGAGCCTGGGCAAGCTGTGTTTCAGTTATATGATGAAAGGGACTCACCACTGCTACAGTAAATGATCCTTTTTTTTGCCTTATGTCATTTTCAGTGATGTTTCGTGTGGTCAGTTTGGACACCCAGTTCAGACCTGTTCAGGAGACTGTAAGTATCACTGATGGTCAAGGTTTTTCAAGGACCTTCTTGAAGGACCTGTTTACTGAGATGCTCTCACTTAAAAATGGAATTAAAAGGGCCTGGGACAGACCTGATGATGCTTTTGGAGAACTACTGTAACTCATCTTTATACTCCATCCTTCCCCTGCCTTTAGAGAGGGCAAAGGGTCTGAAAGCACTCCTGGAAATCTCTCACAACACTCAGATTTCACTTCAATTCACTTACCCCAGATGTGTAGAAAGAGGCTGGATGTTTTTGTAGAAAAGATAAATTCACAAACAGGTTATCTTCTTAAAATTGGTTCTTAATTTACACACATGAATTTAAAAGTTTTTCCTTGGCCCAGTCTTGTGTATGCAGGGAAAGCTCTTCACAGCCTTCATGTCCTAGTATTTCTCAAGCTCCACAATTGACTTCCTGATATTTTGACCATTTTTTTTTTCTTTCTCTTTTTTTCCTCCTCTAGTATCCCCGAATATTCATTGAGGTAAGAAATGCACCATGGCACTAAAGCACAAGCTGCTTTAGAAAGAATATGCTTCATCATCCCTCACAGTGTCAATAGCTGAGGGAGACTCCTCCAGAACATGTCTGGAGCCAATGGACTTGAGGTTGAAGAGTGGCAGTACCCACTATGAGACACTAGAGGAGAAGAAATCAGCAGAACTGGGGGTGTTAGAAATGGCGTGGGGTCGTTGCTGTGTCCTTTGTTAGGATTCAAACAGGAGTGTTCAGTGCAATCTTACTTTGGTAGGACTACAATGAATGGGCTGGTGGAATGACCTCATCCAGGCATAACAACAGTAGCTTCCTCAAGTGTCATGTTCTGCTGGGGGACAGGCTAAAAATCAACCAGTTTTCTACCACATTTCACATCACTAGATCTGAAAGCACTTTCTAAAGGACACCAGCATAATATTCCCACTGTACAGAAGGAGTTGAGTCAGAAAGACTTATGCTAGAGCTACAGAGAAGCAACCTGAGCTCCACTCAGGTACTGTTCTTGGATGATCTGAGATACCTGACAGTGTAGTTAATTTTGAGTTAAACATAAACTTAGGCCAAGCCAAGCAGGTCTGGAAAATTAATGGGAAGTCATAGTACTTGTCATCAGCCCAAACTCACCCTGAGATACACTTAGCCAATAAGCCAGGATAGAAAACCTGAAAGAAGGCACAAAGACAAGGAGCAGGGCTATAAAGCTTTTGGTACATCTCTTCCTCCCACTCCCCAGGATCCACAGAGAAACAAGATCTTCCAGTGGCTGGAGGTAACATCTAAGCATGGGATTGTCCAGCTCTCCTTTCCACTAATTCCAGAGCCTATTCTTGGGTCCTACCACATCACTGTGGAGAAGAAGTCAGGTGAAAAAGAGTATCAGTACTTCACAGTGGAGGAATATGGTAAGCAAAGGCTGTGAACTGCCCTGCACCAGTTATGAGGCTGGCTCTGCCAAGTCAGACAGGAGCTGCTGGTGCAGAGTTTAAGTGCTTTGAATTCTCCATGTCTGAGAAAGAAAGACATGGGGAGAGCTGGCTGGAGAAAGTGAAGGCAAGAAGGGAAAAAAGAAATGCTGACAAAGGCAGCATTTTGCAGGACTTAAATCAGGAGTTTAATTCTTTCCTGGGCTTGGCACAAAGTCACTGTGTGACTTTGGGATCCACATCCTGTCACTCAGGCTTTACACTCCCCAGTTGCTCAGAGGCAAAATGAATGAGTCAGGCCTGTCTTGTTCCCTGGATGTTGCCACCATAGGAGGAGAACTAGGCTAAAATATGCAGTACAAATTTGAAGACACTGTCTATCAAACAGGTTAAATGACAGATTGTTCCTGGGGGAGGCTGGACAGCCAGTGGGACCACCTGATGGAAAACAGTGGGTAGTGGAGGTACCAAAGCCCTCTTAGTGATCTGCTTCCTCTCTGGAATAGACCATACCATGGACTTACTAAATTTGTTTTAATTTTTCAAGTTTTCTCATCTTATAGTAGCAGGTTTTCCTCAGTAGTCCCCAGAGAAGGCTTGGACAACTCCCAGTTATTCCATTTATTTGTAAGGGCAGTGAAGAACCTTTCCTTCTTCCCTCCAGAGCTCTTTTATACCTTCCAGTCTCCTGTGTACAGGTGCACATGAAAAAGGCCCTTTTCAGTGATGTTGTCACCATTGCTGGTGACCCAGTACAAAAGATAAGCTGAAAAGAGAGAGTGACAGTGACTTTTTTGATTTTACCATCTCACTTAATCTGTTTCCTTTCTACTCCAATGGGCCTGGACTGCACAGTCACCTCAGTTCTCCAGAGCTTGACTACTTTGAGACAGCAGCACTAGTCCCACCTTGCTCTTGAAGAAAATGCACAGCCAATTAAGTGATTTATTACAGTTCTTACTCTGGCTGTTGCCATTATTATTATGGTTATTATTGCATTTTGAAGAAGTTATTCAGTGTCCCACTAAAGATTATTTATTTTCTCTGATAATATCCTACAGTCAGCTCCTAGGTAGGCTTCTCTTTGAACCATTTCCTCTCCCACGTGGGTGAAAATCCCTTTGCCAACTCTTTCTTTACTGTCTTCCACACACACCCCTGCCTATGAACTGCTCATCACTC
>NW_008632245.1:0-381 GCF_000691845.1 Merops nubicus
TCTGTTGCCTCTACTGTAGAAATTCTTCGAATTTTTGATTTAAAAAAAAAGGAGCTTATTTCTTATTTCATGACAAACGTGTAAATACAAACTAGACTCTTACAACCCATTACGACAAATTTTGACATTTCTTTCAGCAGAATGACTTACCTTAAAACTTATCTCATAAGTAATTAAATATTTATCTCTTTAAGGAGAGAATTATCTTATCGATGGCATTGGACATAAACCCATTCTTAAAAAAATAGACATGACAAGGAGGGAGAGCCAGAGATTGTCACTTGATTCCTGTCCCTGAGTGCGCTGCAACACATACAAAAGGGTTTCAGCCACCTACATGGACCAGGAGAAGGAGGGAAGGAGTCCACGCAACACGGATCC
>NW_008632246.1:0-472 GCF_000691845.1 Merops nubicus
TGGGGGGTGTGGGGGAAGGGGCAGCGCTGGCACGGGGAGGTGCCAAACAGAGCAGGGATCAACTTTTGGACATTCAAAGCCAGATTTGAGCATGAGGGAACCCACCCTGTGGAGCAGCAAAGGGTGCAAGGGTCTGATCCTGCCCCTTCCTGTTGCAAAATGAAGCTAGACCCCCCACCCCCACAAAAAAAACCACATCAGAAGAACTTCTGGTGGCACTTGAACCTCTGGCTGGGTGGAGGATGTGGGCTGGGAGCTGTGAGCTGGCTGACACCCCTTCCTGCCAACCCAGCCCCCCGCTGAGCACAGTGGGGAGATGCTGGTGCCTCATGGAGAGGGGGAGGGGGGGACACACACACTCACCATCCCCCTTGGTGCGCCGGTAGGTGAGGAAGAGCACGAGCAGAGCAACCCCCACGAAAAGGGCAGGAGACCAGTACCTGATGGGCACGGCCGAGGTGGTTTCTGCAGG
>NW_008632246.1:575-949 GCF_000691845.1 Merops nubicus
CGCAGCGCCCTCCAGGATGGTGGCACGCCCCCCCCAGGTCGCGTCTCTCCGTGGTTCTCACGGGTTTTGTTCTCCGTGGTGGCAGCTCGTGTTGGTGTGAGGGTGGTGGTGAGGTCCTCGGTCCCCAGAGGGGGTGGGGTGACCGTTGGCCACGCTGTCAGCTCGTCCACGTCCCCCGTGGTCGCGGGGGTGTCTCCTGGGAGCTCCAGGATGCCATCGTGCCACGTGGGGTGTTGCTGCCCCGGCTCCTCTCTCTTGAGGACGAGAGCTGGGAAGGAGGGTGGTTAATGCCCAGTAGTGTCTCCCCCAAAGCAGAACTGCCCCGAGGAGCTGCAGAGGTTTGGGCAGCGCCAGCCCCACCGTGGTCCTGCCCA
>NW_008632247.1:0-3696 GCF_000691845.1 Merops nubicus
GGCAGCCTGTTGCAGTGCTTGACAACCATTTCAGTGAAGTAATTGTATTACTACTGTTTAACAATACAGGTCCTTGGTCTCTCTATATAACGTCTTAGTATATAGTAAAGTGGCTAAACATTAAGTTTGCTAAAATGAACAGCTTCTTTGACACTGAAATAGTGAACCATTTCTTTAAGGCAGCTTTCTGAGGACCCCAGTGAGACCCAATATAGTTACAGGTCCATATCTGGGCAACCTCAGGGTAAAATATATGGAAAGGAGAACAGGACTGCAGATGATCTAGAAGCACATTAGTTTTTAGAGAAACCTTAAAAATAGTTTTGCCACTTAGATTGGTTGCCAAGCTGCCTCAGTAGGAATCATGATCTTTTCCTGTCCTGCTTCTTTGGGCTGGAGCCACTCAAGATTCTATGAAATTGAAATATTAGAGTATTTTTCAGGTTTTCCTTATGTTATACTATTCAAGCATGTCACATAAAAAAAAAAAAAAAAATAAAAAATTGTAATATGTTTTCCATGTTTAATGTGACATCTCAAAGGTGAGTTCTGATATTATATAATAGTGAAAAAAGGGCAATCTTGGAGAATTCTAACAGGAAATCGTATATGCAATGACCAGATTTTTTCAACAATAGCAGGCCTCCTTATGACATACATATCACAAAGATCTTTAGAAAACATCACTCTGACATTTTCTAAATTAATTTGAGGCACAAACTGTTTTGTGGATAAACTCATAGACCTAAAAATCTATTATATAATGGTATAATTGAAAATACAAGGAATTTTAAAACCTCTATTATAATGAATGTGTTCACAACACTTGTATAATTCATAATTTCTGCAGGTATATACACTAGTGATCTGTACAACAGCTTCACACGTCCAAATATTCTTCATGTTGTTACATTAAAAAAATGTCTCTGATGCTCCAGAAGTGGTATGACTGTTTCTTTGTATATTAACATATTATTTGAATTCAATCACATAGTAATGCATTCTATAGAGTGCTTCAATTAAGACTCATATAAGTGAAACTAATCCCATTTATGTTTCATGCAGCAGTTTTATGTTCAGGTATTGTATTTGGCCTAAAGAAAGATTCATTACACAAAATCTTGGAGTCTAGTAATACAACTATATATTCTAGTACAAATCAGACAAAAGTAGTTGTAACAGATTATTATGAAAGGAAGACAAAGAATCTGAAACACAAAAAAAAAGAAAATAATATAATTTAAAAGGAAAATGAAATCTAAGGAAAAAAAAAAAAAACTAAACACCTTGTACTATGACAGTTAACAGAAAAGTTATTTTAATGTAAAGTTGTATTTTAATCTTAAGTTTGAAAAAGTATCCCCTTAAAAAAGCATCCCCACAATAATTTCTTCTACTATTTGAAACTGCTGAACAATTCTTCCTGAAAACATTTACAAACACATAGATGTGCAGAGAAAAACACAAATGCAGTTTGCCATAGTGAAATATTAAGATAAAGAAAACAAAGCCAGAAACACAGGGACAATTACAGGAACTGAAAATACATATATACAGAAATACAAGGGGAAAAGTCCATAGACACGGTAGCATTCAATGAGAGAGGGAAAGACTCAACACAGTAAGAAACAAAAAAGCAATTTCTGCATTGGCTATGCTTCGATGAAATTCAAGTCCTGATATGTAAATAAATGATAGGAACTTAGAATAAATTTACATGAATGAAAATATAATAAACCCCTCAACATTAATTTACTCAAAAAATTCCAATTAACATATGTAGTGTATTTCACAATGTCTTTAGTTCTATTAGAAAAATGAAAGGCTGATTCCTTCCTGCCATAGTCACAAGTTCACTATTCATTCAGTTTGATTCTGCTTTCCATAACAGAAGAAAATTGTTAATATATTTGTTTGGGTGTTTTTGTTGGGTTGTTGTTTTTGTTTTGTTTGGGTTTTTTTTTTTGTGTTTGTGTGTGTGTGGGTTTTTTTTGTTGTTGTTTTTGGTTGTTTTGTTTTGTTTATTGTTTGTGTTGTTTTGTTATTTTGTTTTTGTTTTCATTCAAGCTTGAAAAATGAATTTTTACCTGCTATAATTTGAGACAATCTGTGACATAGCCACAAAGTGTTTTGGGGAAGTGAAGCATTGCCTAATATACCACTCCAAAAAGAATAGACAGAATGGAGAACAGAAGGAATATTAGTGTCTTATGATGTTGCTTTTCTTTGCTCCAAGGAAATTACACCTTTGGAAAAGGTGTCCCAGTGACTTTCCCTGAAGAAGCTCTACAAAGCCCCATAGAACATGAAGATAAGTGACCTTGCAACAAAATGTTCCTTAAAACTAAGGATTCTGATTTTTTTAAATGGAAAATCCTTACCCTAGTAAATAAAACATATATCCCACTAGTTCCTGGCTAAGCATTCTCTGTCTCTATCATTGTGTATAGTTTTTTAGCCAACATGATATGAATTTAAATGCATTTCTAAAACTAATCTTGATCAAATACCATAGCAAATACTGTCCTAAAGATGAGAATATTTTATATTCAGTGAATTACCTGTAAATAGTTTCTTACAAATGAGTATTTTGCTCCTTTGACTCCAGTTCACTGGTTAAATTTATGATGTTTGATCCAAAAGAAATCATAGAATCATAGAATATTTTGGGTTGGAAGTGACCTTAAAGAACACCTAGTTTCAACCCCCCCGCCATGGGCAGGGACACCTCCCACTAGACCAGGCTGTGCCGATACCCCATCCAACCTGGTCTTGAACACAGCCAGTTATGAAGCATCCACAGCTTCACTGGGCAACCTGTTCCAGTGCCTTGCCACCCTCATATGGAAGAACTTCTTCATTACTTCTAATCCAAATCTACCTTCTTCCAGTTTGAACTCATTACCCCCTCATCCTATCACTACAAACCCTTGTGAAAAAGTCCCTCTCCAGCTTTCTTCTAGACCCTCTTCAGATACTAAAAGGCCACAACATGGTCTCCCTGGAGCCTTCTCTTCTCCAGGCTGAACAGCCCCAACTCACTCAGCCTGTCCTCGTAGGAGAGCTGCTCCAGCCCTCTGATCATGTTTGTGGCCCTCCTCCAGACCCGGTCAAGCAGATACGTGTCCTTCTTGTGTTGGGGAAATATTCAAATTCATTTTGGTTCCACTGTGAATAAGTCAAAAAGGATCATTAAAAAAGTCTACATCAGTTAGAAAACCTGGCCAGACACAGTCAGGACATGCAAAATATATTTTCAGGACACAATAAGTACCCTGCTCATAGACATACTCATGAATAAAAACAATAATCCTTCTGGATTGTTATTGGATCCTACAGAAATCCTACAGGATTTTTCTCTGTCAGTGAAGGACTAAGGTCAGAGCCAAGTTTTTTTTCTGTTTCTTCTGAGTCTTTTCATTTCTCCCCACCTTAATTCTGTGTAACCTCACCATCATACAGCTATTGTTCTTAATATTTTTTTTTAAAGGACTGGTGCGACAGTGAATTAGTTGCAAACACAGACAGACAGCAAAATATCCATTTGAAGCTCTGCTAATATACGCAGGATATTTCTTACAGCTTCAAAAATATTTGCTTAGAAGTTTTCAGACTGAGACTAGTAGTCTGATTTAATAAGAAAGCAATTTAATCAGGTCCTCCTCCGTTAGTGATATTATTAGGAAACTGTCGGCA
>NW_008632247.1:3717-9307 GCF_000691845.1 Merops nubicus
TATGGTGAAAGGAACATATTTTCTTTATCTTGTTTTAAGAATGTTGATTAGAAAAAAGGAGTTTGCTTTTAAAGAAAGGGCCATAGAAACCATTTGGAAAATGTTTACTTTTTTTTTTTTTTTTTTAAAGGAACATATTTTCTTTATCTTGTTTTAAGAATGTTGATTAGAAAAAAGGAGTTTGCTTTTAAAGAAAGGGCCATAGAAACCATTTGGAAAATGTTTACTTTTTTTTTTTTTTTTTTTTTTTTCCAGCAAGTAATTGATGATGCAGGAGAGAATTTATATGCCTCTAGAATAGTTACAATATCTTCCAATGATTTTTGAATATTTGTTTTCTGCTTACTACCACATGCCATATCCCATGTAATTTCACCAAAATGCCACATGACCATAAACACAACATACAAAAAAAAAAAAAAAAATATGGAAGTAAAGCCATGAGAAAATGCTCTACTACCTGAAAATCCAATAGCTCAGATGTTTCTTACATAGTTTTGTCATAACCATCAATGATTGATGACTTAAAAAGGTGATAATGCTTACTAAAGAAGGCATAAAGAAAACCTTAGCAAGGAAGATGTCTTCAGATTTAGTCATTCTGACCCTATCACACAGTGTGTATTTTTAAACAATAGTTTTTTAGAGAACAGTGTTGGAATTTCCAGATAATATCTCCAATGAGATTTTTCTTATGTAGTCATTTAACAACTGCATATTTCATAGAGTATATAGACTTGTAAACTTTAGCAAAACCCCTTGCTGATGTATGAAATCCCATTAATTTCATATTAATAGATACTATGTCATAGGTAATCAAATATCCTAAAGTAATAGATTAAAGATATCTGTAATCCTAAATGCCTCACTCTGGAATCATCAAACTAAAGTTTTTGTATGAAATCTGCATGGTCTAAAGATTTAACAATTTAATGAATTGCTGAATTAATTTCAAAACTAACTTAAAACTCCCACGATGTAGAAAAAAAACTTAGTCTACACAAAAGTCCTTCAACTTCCACCAAAGCAGATGAAAGAACTTTTAAAAGAGGTAGGATATCAACTTAAAGTTTAGAATAAATTGAATTCAACCATGTTTTGCTCAAATTTTGTTTGCAAATACGTATATTGATGAGACACAGCCAAAATTAAAAAAAAAAAAAAAAAAAAAAAGTCAACATAGACTTTCCTGTATGGACTGTGAGTTATTTTTCTTAGACAAGAGATTATTTTTTAAGCAGTCATACAAATGTAGAATATTTTTCATCATCATCTAATACTGTAGTAAAGTGATGAGGGTGAGATAAGCCTCGCCAGCAGTCAGCAAGGGCAGGGCTGCTCCAGTGAGCGACAAGTCAGGAGCTGGGGTGTTCATTAAGGAGCAAAATGAGACAAGGGTCGGATAAGATACCTGCAACATAGGTCTGATGCTGATAGTGCCCTCAGGACCCAGGCAGGTATATTTAGAAAGCAAAATAAAATAAAGGTAAACTGGCACATTGTTCTAAAGAGACATTCACATATAGAGAACTATCCTAAAGTCAAATAGTTTTGGTCATGTTCATTAAGTTCTCATAAAATCTCTGTACTATTCTTGTAAATTTCCTCGCAGATTAATACTGCCTAGTCCAGGTAATACTGCTGAATTAATCTCAAGTCATTCTTTTTCCTAACAAGAGCCTCTATCAAACCATCCAACTCATGATTTCTATAATTTTGATTTTAACTGATGTAACTGTAATCCTGAGTCCAGGAAAAATGTCTTTTTTGACCTTTCAAAACTTATACCCAAGTAATCTTTTGACTAGTCTTTTACTTTATTATCTATTCTTTGCACACTTTTCATTACCAGGAATCCACATGGAGAGGGAAGAAAGGAGGGAGAGCATGAGGAGAGTAAGCACATGAAGGATATTAAAAAAATGTCGAAAATTTGAAATGCTGAAGTACATGAAAGACATAAAAAATCATAATATAAAAATATCCTAAAATTTGAAAGCACATGAAAGTTATAAAAAAATATGTGTTCATGAAATGATATCTAAATGATCTCATCTTTCTCCCTTCTTTTCTCCTTTTTCTCCTTTCTATATGTAAGAAATAAACAGGTGAAGGGGAACAAACAATGTCATTAAGCAAGGTCACACAAAATCAAGTGTGTGCTGCTTACCTGTCTCTTTAGATTTTGGACTGCAAGCATGTTCCATTCTCCTTTGCTATCCAACAGTAATTGAAACTTGCATTTCAAAATTGTCTAGTTTTTATATTCACCTGTCCATTAGCTAGTATTAAAAACCAAACAAACAAACCTTAGAGGACAAAATGCTAATACATATCACTCTAATATATATCAGGACACTGAAATAGTTACTACTCTTCAGGGCTCGATTCTCTTTTGATGGGTAGACTTTGTTAAATGAAAGTTGTATTAATTATTGTCAAAGTAGCATCAACTAATTCATAATATTCATTCAGCTTTAGAGATGGTTGAAATAGCAGTGTTCCTACAAATGATGCTGAGTTAGGTCTGAAAATCTAGGATAGTAAATGAATATTGGCCAAATAAATTAACTTTCAGCTTTTAAGGAGAGGTCGTTTGTGGCTATACTGATGTAATAGGCTTGCACAGATATGTAATTTAAAATATAACATTGTTGTCAAACTCAATGCATAAAAATACATTTTCACAGTATCAAAAATTCCATTTTGTAGTTCTCTTGATAATCTAAAGCACTTATGAAGACACTTTTAAATTTGGATCTGGAAGAATTTGTCCAAAATATAACCCAGTAATAACTTCGAAGTCATTACAACTCACAGAGATGGAAATAGAAACTTCAGACAGAGTGTCATTGTTCAAATTCTGCTCTCCTTGGTTGCTGTAATAAACCTCAGAGGCACATTGCTTTTATATATCTTAACCATATCGAGCTTTAACATTGAGCATTGTTTTTATTATGGAAGAATATAGAATTGTTCTGTAAATAATGTTTCAAAATGAATAGAAGAAATCATTAAAAAAAATCTAAAAGTATACTGTCAAAATGTTAACAAATTGACTTACTGATCTATTTTTTAAACAAAGAAATCTATAAAAGAAAGCAATGTGCAAAAAAAGAAAAAAGTTCAGCAACCTGTGGTATTTTTTTTCTTTCTTAGCATTTATGAGAATAATTCATAAGGAAAAGATTGTACAAAGTTATAACAGTATTAGTGTCTTTAATTGTCTTTCATAAGTTTCTTTATTAACAAAACAACAGGTTAGGTGAATCAATTTTTTTAAAAAGTATGCATTTTAATAAAAAGTTAGGGTTTTTTTTTATTTTGTTTTTTTTTTTATATGTATATACATACTTAAGTAAGTTAATTACTTATAATCTGGATAGATCAAAACCAGTAGAATTTGGTATAATTTTGAAGTTCAGTGGAAAATTCACAAAAAAATGTTTAGTTCTTACTGAGAATCTATAACATTCCAATAGTTAATGATGAGGTACATTGTCAAAGATATTTTTGAAAAATATTTCCTTTTAGATGTGTATATATGTAGGCATACATATAAGCATACATATATGTTTGTACATGTATCTAAAATGAATTAAATTATATTTCATTTTAGATTTTTTGTTCAAATAATTTATACATCTATTTGCCTTACTGTTAATCTTGTTAACATATCTGATATTCAAACATATCTTCTAAAGTCTCATACACTCAAGATAAAGAAAAATAACTTTTTGTAATAGTAGTCTACATATCTTTTACTTATATCCAGTGTTATTTAACCCTTCAACTTTTCAGCTGTTTGATAGGTCTCCCAATGTGGCTTTGGTGAAATTATATAAACAAAAGATGCATTCTATGAGGACATTTAAAATTTTTGCACAAAAAATGTTATTTGGCCCAACAAGTTGTCACCCTTTAAATTGGCCTCTATCTCCCACCCATGGTTTAATATTAATTACGTAAAATTTTCAATAAAACTTTGCAAAATATTTGACTTGAAATTAAAACATATAAAACTGGCCTTTTGTGAATTCTGAAAACTGTTAAATTTATATTTTAGAAGTGTTAATATGTGTGTGAAAATATTGTAATCAGAGCCAAAGACACCTTTTTCCTTCAGTGACCACATTTTTTTTTTTTTCTCTCCCCTTTATATTTTTGTGAATTTCTTGGATATTTTGATACCTGAAATGAGATCGTCATATCATTTTCTTGAAACTCTCTAACTATGCCTAAAGTATACATTTAAGGGACTACTGGATACCTTTTGACTTATTTATTTTTTTAGCATGTGCTCAAGATTTTAAACAAAAAATATTTGCTATTATTAGTGAAAAAGCTGAATCATAGATGGTGAATCAGGTTGTTTTTCAGTCAAAAATGTTGGAGCAAGTTACCTTGGGTAGTAGTAAGCAAGGCCAAACACTTACAGTTCTGCTCCACTTTTGGAGCATTCATTGGAGATTTCATTGTAGCGTATCAATACTTAAAGGGGGCTTATAGAGAAACCTTTTACCAAAGTCTGTGGTGACAGGACATGGGGCATCAACTTTAAAGTGAAAGAGGGTATATTTAGATTAGGTATAATGAACAAAGTTTTTGCAGTGAGGCTGGTGAGGCACGGATACAAGTGGATAGAGAATTTGTGGCTGCCCCATTATTGGAATTGTTCAGGGTCAGGTGGATGAAGCTTTGATCATACTGATGGAAGTGGAAAATGTCCTTGTCCATGACAGGTGGCTTGAAACTAAATGATCCTTAAAGATGCCTTCCAACCCATACTTTTCTATGATTTTATGATTCAGATGAGCGTCCATGTTCCTAACAATCTGTTCATACCAAAAGGCATAGATGGGTAGATGGGTTCTTAGCGTTTAGTTATTGAGACTTTTCTTTACAGTTTTCACATCCAGATTTATCTAATATTCTGTATAGTTTCAGAAAGAACTAAAAGAAATAGCTTCTGTTTTTATAAGAACAGAATAGAGACTTTTTCCTCCTCCTATCCTCCATCAGAGACTCACCTCTAATAACTTTAGAACTGAGGACTTTCCTTCTGCAATGGAAATTCCTTCAGGCAACTATTCAGGGACTTCTTACAGCTAACAAACAGTAAGTTGCTGAAGCAGAATGAAACTTTGAATTCTGTCATCAACCATGTGCAAGAAAAAAAACCAAAAAAAAACACTGAGCTGTGCCATAACTTTGAGTCTTTGAAACTCAGTAACCTTCATTTTATATGTGTTTTCATTTCTTCAGTTTTCTCAGGTGTTTTTGGGTAGCATCATTGTGTAGTTACTGAAGACTTACTGCATAGTTGCAGATACAAACTTGCAGTGCAGAATTAGGTGTAACAAGTTTCACACATATAGAATACCTTAGTTTGTGTTTTTCTTTTTAACATTAATGCATTATTAACATGTTATCTGTTTATTTTTAATCACATTCTTATACTTCTGGGATCATAATTAGAGGTGAAAGCTCCTGAATTTTCATGTTCTAACCTCCTGCACTTTTTCATTTATGTGGATGAAAATAGATACTTTCATTCTTAGACATAATATTTTTCTTTTTTTTTTTTTTT
>NW_008632248.1:0-262 GCF_000691845.1 Merops nubicus
GGAATCACTCGCCCGGGGACCGGCGCCGGACCGAGGGTCACTTCCCCGGGGACCGGTACCGGCACAGGGACTAGCCACGGACCGGGGGTCACTCGCCCAGGGACCGGCACCGGGATAGGGACCGGTCCTGGAGTGGGAAACACTCACCCGGGGACTAGCCCCGGGATAGGAACTAGCCCGGGACCGGGAATCACTCGCCAGGGGACCTAAACTGGGCCTGAGGTCAGTCGCCCAGGGACTGGCCGTGGCCCGGGAGTGGCCA
>NW_008632248.1:345-1043 GCF_000691845.1 Merops nubicus
CGCTTCCCTGGCTCCTGGGGGTGCCCCAAATCGCGGCATTTCCGCGGGGAAGTGAAACTGGGAAGAAGAGCACGACGGGCCAAAACTGCCAAAAAAAACTTAGTTTGGGGTTTTATCTTTTTTTGGGGGGGGTGTCTAAATTTGGAGCAATCCCGTGACACTGCCCCCGCTCCCGGGGCGCAGGATGAGGCCCTTGAGAGGTGCTCAGGCAGCTCCCGAGGGGGCCGGGTCCTGTTTGGGATTCTCAGGGATTTTTGGGAGTGGCATTCCCATTGCTTGAGCCCAAATCCCGATTTTTCCAGATTTTTTCCTGCGTTTGAGGGTAAGGGATAAAGTCACTGTGGTGGAGGGGCCGGGATGGGTCTTTTTAAGCCACAGGCAACCCTGGCTATTTTGGGAGGGGGGGAGGTGGTCACCTCCGTGAGGAACCCCCATTTGGGGAATTTTGGGAGGGAAACAAGCGGGAAGATGGAGACATCCCCACCAGGGTGGGCGTTGCCAGCTGGGATGGTGACGGGCCCCTCATCTCTGTCCCACCAGCCCTGCCCTCTGGTTGGAAAAGACCTTTGAGATGGACTCCAGGGTCCAGGTCCCCACCGACCCGTGTCCCTCAGCACCACATCTGCACGGCTTGGGAAGCCCACGGGGGACGGGGTCTCCACCACCTCCCCGGGCGGCCCTCAATGGCTTTCCCCCAC
>NW_008632248.1:1093-2047 GCF_000691845.1 Merops nubicus
AAAACCCATCAGCATCGTCAAGGTCCGTGCCAACCAACCCACCCCTGAGGAGACACCGAGGTCCTCCAGCACCCCGGGTTCACCCACCCTCTCTCCTCACAGAGCCAGTTGCACCCCAACTGCTCCGCTTTGGGCCCCAACCCCCGAAATGACTCCAACAGCAGCACGTGGTGCAGCTGGGCACCTTTCGGTAAGGCTGAACCCCCCCCTCCCCTCAAATCACCCCAAAAAGCACCCTCCTGGTGGCCCTCCAGGTGGGCTTGTCGCCGTGCCAGCTCGTGGCTCGTTGGGCAACCGGAGGTAATTAAGCCCCGGGCCAAAGGGCAGCGGTGGGTGGTGGAATTTGGGCCAGGATGGGACCAGGTCCCAGAGCTGCCCCCGTCCAGGAGGAACGTTCTGGGGGTGGGGGGTGAAGATGGAGGACGAGGTGGGCACCGGGGCGACGTGGCCACCACCTTCCTCTTCCAGATGGAGACAACTACAAGGAACTTTTTGGAGCCTTGGATAATGCCTTCCTGGTGGCCTACGCCATCGGGATGTTCATCAGGTACCCACCTCCCTCATCCCCTTCCCAATTTGCACCAGTCCACCGGGAAACTGGTTCCCACTGGGATTTGGGCAGCAGCTGGCGGCGCCCTCGGCAGCTCCCTCCTCCCTCTTCCCACAGTGGGATTTTTGGGGAGCGACTCCCCCTGCGCTACTACCTGTCGGGGGGGATGGTGCTGAGCGGGGTCTTCACCACGCTCTTCGGCCTCGGCTACTTCTGGGACATCCACGTCCTCTGGTACTTCATCGTCATGCAGGTAGGGCCACGCCGGGGTTCACCACAGCTGCCTCATCCCCGTGGGTTTTTTTGGGGAGTCGGGGTGACCCGCTTCTCCGTGACCATCTCCACCCCACTCCAAACCCCAGTGGCTCGTGGCGTGGGCGCCGAAACCAGCCCGGCTCGCCCAG
>NW_008632248.1:2152-3928 GCF_000691845.1 Merops nubicus
AGCCTTGCGGGGTGGTCTCTCGGTGTTGGCTAGTGCCCCACCACTCAGCTCTCTCTCTCTCTCTCTCTCTCCAGGTCTGCAACGGGCTGGTGCAGACGACCGGCTGGCCGTCCGTCGTCACCTGCGTGGGGAACTGGTTTGGGAAGGGCAAGTGAGTGTCCCCCCGACCTGTCCCACCCTGCACCCCCTCCCTGGCGGTCCCTGCACCCCAGCTCTGCTTCCCTCCCACCAGGAGGGGTTTGATCATGGGCGTCTGGAACTCCCACACCTCCGTCGGGAACATTCTGGGGTCGCTCATCGCCGGCGTTTGGGTGTCCTCGGCGTGGGGCTTGTCCTTCATCGTGCCCGGCATCGTCATCGCCGCCATGGGCGTCATCTGCTTCTTCTTCCTCGTGGAGTGTGAGTGGTGGGGGGTGTCACCCACAGCACAGCTCGGCGCCCAGACAGGCCATTTTCCCTCTTCCCCATCTCCAAGTCTTTTTGGCAATCCCAAATATTTACTCCTGGCTTGTGGGGATGAGGATCCCACCCCCGTGGAGATCCTTGGGGATCCAACTCAGCCCCTGTGCTGGTCCCTCCTCTCAGCCTGTCCTTCTAGGAGACTTTTGGGAAGCCCTTTGGGATCTCACTGGGATTTTTTGCTGCTGGGAGGGGGGTACCTGGAGATGCAGCTCGGCCCGGGGGGTTCCCAGCCCCACATTTCTCCCACGGGATGAGATGCTGGAGGAGGAAAGGGCCTTCTCCAGGATCTCACGGGACCTCCTTTCTCCCTGTAGATCCCGAGGACGTCGGCTGCAGTCCACCTCTCCATCACGTGAGTCAAATGGATTCCCAAGGAGTCCCTGGGACATCCTTGGGGTGTCCTGGGCTGTGTGAGGTCGCTGACCTTGAGCCCCTTGCAGGAGGACATCTCCTACCTTTGGCTTGCTTTCAGACGTCCGCCGACGAAGATCCTGGAGGGGTGACCACCAGCGAGAAGGATCCTGAAGGCATCACCTCCAACGAGGGGCCTCTGAGCAGCTCAGATCACTCCAAGGAACCGGCCGAGGAGCCCGAAGCCATCAGCTTCATCGGGGCGCTCCGGATACCCGTGAGTGGCAGGATGTCCCTTGCAGCACGGTGGGGTGGAGAGATGAACCAAGCCAGGGCAGCTCATCCCATCAAGAGGGTGCCAATCGAGCAGAAAACGGGGTGAGACCCCACCATCCAGAGGAGGCTTGGAGAAGGAGGTTCCTCTGATGCCTCCCCCTCTCCTCCCAGGGCGTGGTGGAGTTCTCCCTGTGCCTGCTCTTCGCCAAGCTGGTGAGCTACACCTTCCTCTACTGGCTGCCCCTCTACATCGTGAACGTTGGTGAGTTTTGGGGCGCGGTGAGGTGGGGGCAGCCTGGCAGGGGAACATCTCCCCACCCCTCTCCTCTCCCTTCCAGCTCATTTCGGCGCCAAGGAAGCCGGGGACCTCTCCACCCTCTTTGACGTCGGGGGCATTTTAGGTTTGTCACCTGGCTGGGCAGGGGTGGCCGGGGGGATGATTCGAGGACAATCCTGACCTCCATGGCAGGTCTTCTCCCTGGGGAGGGCTTTTTCCAGTGCCACCACCTCTTCCCTGGAGCCCCATAGCCACGCTTATTCGGCAGCTGTAGTGCTCAGCAGCAGCAGACACCCCTCACTTTGATTTTGCCAACCAGGTGGCCACCACAACACTTCCCCTCGGGTCCCACTTGCTCAGGTTCTCCTTGGTCTTGGGGAAGGGTGCTTAGCAAGCGTGGAGGGGCCCAA
>NW_008632248.1:4126-6540 GCF_000691845.1 Merops nubicus
CAGGGGGGATCGTCGCCGGGCGCATCTCCGACTACGCGGGCGGCAGGGCCACCACGTGCTGCGTGATGCTGGTCGTGGCCGCTCCCATGGTCAGTGGTCACGCTGGGAAAAGGGGAAAAAATCCGGTCACGAGGGTCCCCCCGGCGGCGCCTTTGAGTCACGGCCACCCCCCTCCTGCCCCGCAGCCGGGACGGGCGGGTCACGCGCTGCGCTGGGCTGGGAGGTGGGATTTGGGATGGAGCCAAACGTTCCCGGGGCGAGACTCTGGATCTGGGGGCTGGGAGGGGGGTTGTGGAATCCTTAACTCCTAAAAAATCCTCCTTCAGGGGTGGGGTTTATCTCCTCCAGCCTCCCAAAGCCTTGGAGCTCCTGCTGAGCTGCTCCAGCTTTCATCTCTGCTTTGCACCCCCAAAAACCCAGCGGAGCTCCTTTGGCTTTGGGGTTTGCTGGTTCTGGATCCTGACTCTCCCATGGGGTGGGGGGAAAATATTTGGGAAAACAGCTGGAAGAGCCACACTGGTTCGTTTGGTGTCTCTTTTCCAGCTGTTCCTCTACAACCACATCGGCCAGAACGGCATCGGCACGTCCATAGGTGAGGAGCTCCTTGGTGCAGGGACCACAGGAGACGTTGGGGGTTCACCTGCCTTTATCAGTCTCTCCCAGATTTGGGATTTGGGCTCTCCCAGATGGGATGATTTGGGTGGTGCTGGATGGTTTGGGTGGTGCTGGATGGTTTTTGGTGGTGCTTGATGGTTTGGGTGGTGCTGGATGAGCACCCAGCAGGTGGGATCTCCTGGGAAAGATGGATCTGTGGGACAAGGATGTCCCCAGGCGGGCTGGGGATGGTGGACCCGAGGTCCTCCTCCTCCCCACGCTTCACCATCCCATCTCTCCCCGGGTGCTGCAGCGATGCTGATCCTCTGTGGTGCTCTGGTCAACGGCCCCTACGCGCTCATCACCACCGCGGTTTCGGCAGATTTGGTAAGAGCCAAAATCACTCCTGGGGGTGAGGAGCTGGCCAGGAGCTGGAGATGGCCAAGTGTCTCCTGGCTGGAGAGAAGAAGGGTCCAGGGTCACCTTCTTGTGACCTTCCAGGACGTCACCCCCCTCCCGCCAGCCAAAGGCTGCTCCCTCTTTTCCAGAGGGATGTTGGTTGGGATTCTGGACCTTGGGGTCTCCAGCCTTGTTCATGCCTCGTTCTGCGAAGCCTCCTTTGAACTTGGCTTCTCCTCTTGCTTTCTCCCCTGGTTCCACTTTGATCCCTCAAGGGACAGTCAGAGAGGAAAAAATTCCTAGGAGACCACCTGGCATTGCTCCCTGCTCTTGGTGGTCCCCATTTGGGCTGCGGGCAACATCTGAACTTGGTCTTCCCATCCAAGGCTGGGTCCAGTCCATGGCACCAGGGATGTAGGTGGCCTCAGCCTGGGATTTCTCATTACCCTTTTCTCCTCTGTGCCTACAGGGAACCCACGAGTCCCTCAAAGGAAACTCCAAAGCCCTTTCTACGGTCACAGCCATCATTGATGGCACGGGATCTGTAGGTGCGTAGGGCTGGGAGATGCTGAGCACCCATGGGTGGGTCCTGGTGCCCCCACCCTCACCAAGAGGACATCTGACGTGGCTTCTGTGCCCTGGCAGGTGCTGCTCTTGGGCCGTTGCTCGCAGGGCTCATCTCCCCCACGGGCTGGAATAATGTCTTCTACATGTTGATAGCAGCTGACGTCTTGGCTTGTCTGGTAGGTCCCTCCCAGGATGGACTTGTTGTGCCCCAGCCCCGGCTGGAGGGCAGGTGAAGGACTTGGGGGTCCTGGGGGTGAGGAGCCAGCCAGGAGCTGGAGATGGCCAAGTGTCTCCTGCCTGAAGAGGAGAAGGCTCCAAGGAGACCTTCTTCTGACCTTCCAGGATTCAAGGGACCTGTCAGAAAGTTGGGGACAGTTCTGAGCAGGGCCTGGTGGGACAGGACAAGGGGGGATGGTTTGAAACTCAGAGAGGGAGATCTAGACTGGAGATGCTGAAGCGTGGTAAGGCCCTGGCCCAGGCTGCCCAGAGAGGTGGTTGATGCCCCATCTGTAGAGACATTTCAGATCAGGCTTGACTGGGCTCTGAGGAACCTGCCCTGGTTGCAGATGTCCCTGCTCCCTGCAGGGGTGTTGGACGAGATGACCTCTCAAGGTCCTTTCCCACCCAACCCAGTCTCATTCTGTGATATTCTGAGGTCCCCTTTAGCTGCCCGCTCACTGGTGGAGGGTGGGATGGCCACAGGGTGGACTGCAACGCCCCAAGTCAACTCCAAACCACCCCCTTGGCTTTCCCCAGCCACCTCCTCCAACAGCTGTAGCTCAGATGCTCTTCCCTAGGAAGAACCCCAACATCTCCCCCGAGGCTGGTGGCCCCAGGGCCACCTGCCCCACGAC
>NW_008632249.1:0-968 GCF_000691845.1 Merops nubicus
CAGCCTGCTCCAGGCTCGGCCACCCTCACACCAAAGAAGTTTCTCCTCCTGCTCAGGTGGAACCTCCTGGGTTCCAGCTGGTGCCCATTGCCCCTTGTCCTGTCACTGGGCACCACTGACCAGAGTCTGGCCCCAGCCTCTTGCCCCTCACGGGCCCTTTAGCTATGGATCAGATCTCTTCTCCAAGCTAAACAGCTCCAGGGCTCTCACCAGAGAGACCCTCCAGGGATGCTCAAATGCTAGGTGTGAGCCATCCCACAGGGCTGTGCTTCACTGACACCAGGCTCTGGAACTGGGACCGACTGGGAACACGCAGCACTGCACTGCAGGAGCCGGCAGGTAGGTGGGTGATGGAGACCACCAAAAGCCCCTTTGCCACCCCATCAGACGTTGACTATTCAAAGCCCTGGCCATGAACCTCAGCCGAGGGCCTCTCCCCGTCAGCTGCTGGCAAACCACGGGAGCTGGCAGCCCTGCAGCCGGGGAGGGCACCGCGTGGACTCGGGAGATGGGAAAACTGGACACAAAGACTGCTCCACCACAAGCTTCCCGCTCCAGCTCGCAGCACCCGCTCCGTGAAAGCTGCTCAGGGACCCACTGAGGTGTTCTGGCATGGCAGGTGAATGACAATCCTGAACTGACAGGTCTTGATGCTCCCAGGATGGACAGCGAGAACTGCCCTTGCAAGGGGAGCACTGCTGAAAGCCAGCAGTGGATTTAGCCAACCAGCAACAAACAACAAGTATATTTTACAGTGAAAAATGATGGAGACATGGAACGGTTTGGGTGGGAAGGGACCTTCAAAGGCCATGTAGTGCAACCCCCTGCAGGGAGCAGGGACATCTGCAGCTAGAGCAGGGTGCTCAGAGCCCCAAACAACCTCCCCTGGGATGGTGCCAGGGATGGGGCAGCGACCACCTCTCTGGGCAGCCTGGGACAGGGGCTCACCACTCTCGGAGTCAAAATTT
>NW_008632249.1:1105-4055 GCF_000691845.1 Merops nubicus
ACCCTTCTCCTCTCCAGGCTGAACAAGCCCAACTCTCTCCTGCTGGTCTCCCAGCAGAGGGGTCCCTCAGGAAACCTTTTCTGTGCACCCATGAGAGCAGACTCCAAGCCCAGCTGGCGCTGCAGGTGCAGGCTGGAGACGTGGCGTGGTGGTGGCCGAGGCCAGCTCTCTGCAGGGGACTGGGTCCCAGATGGGGGGACATGTGCAGGGAGGCACGGGTGGGTGCCACGGACACATCCTGCCACTGCAACGCCCTCCCCTCGACACGGGGACCTCGGTCCAGTTCCCCTCAGGAAGTGCCTCATCCACTGCTGTCCCTGCTCGGACCTGCCCACCACTAACGCTACCACGGCGCCACGGAAGGAAGCCAGGCCCTCATCTCCAGCTGCAGCAAAAGAGCAGCAGCTGCCTCCCAGGTCCCCAGCCAGCCAACATCTGTAGGTTGGAGAGAAGGGAGGAGAGAGCCTTTCCTGGCTCCACAGCCGTGGGAGAGGCAGCCAGGCGTCCCCTTGTCCAGGGAAACTGAAATGCTGCCCAGGAGAAGCAGCCTAGGGGGTCCCTGAAGCTACAGCTCCTGCTGGGGCACAGAGAAGGTCCCAGTGCCACTGTCCCCAGCACCCACAGGAGAAAGGAGCAGCTGGCAGAGCCCATCCAAGGGGCTCCCTACGTGTCCCGGGGAGCTGCTGCCCAGAGAAGCGAGGGAAAGGGGCCCCAGCACCAGGAGAATACCTGGCAAGGGGACCTGTGGGTTGCTTCTCCTTCTCCAGTTGGTCTTCCCCTGGTCTCTCTGACACCTGGCTGGAGGGAGATGGAAGGAGGGCTGACGTGTTCACCAGACACATCCTGATGCAGCTGGTAACGAGCTGCTCTATCAGTTCAAGTCAAACTCTCCACTAGGTCACCCCACGGGCTGCATTACTTCTTTCTCACCATGTTTCTGATTCCTGGTGGGAAAGGTGACAGGTCTCTCATCCCCTATCAAGGGACACACCACTGCAAAACATCTCACCCATCCCTCAGCCTGCTTCCTCACACCCTGCTAGGTGTGACAGAAGCAGCCAGTGCTAGAACACCACCACCAACCTACGGACCACCGTAGGCTTCTGCCTTCTCCAAAGCTCTCCTCAAAGTCCAGAACCCTGCACACCACCCTGTGCAGATGGGCTGCAGCAGCGATGGAAGCACATGCCCATAATCACCCCAAAAATGTGGGGGTCAGAGTGAAACTCTGAGACAAGGGTGGAACCAGAGAGCACAGACCTGTGGCTTACGGGGTTCACCTGAGTCAAACAAGAGTCCACAGCCCCTCCTCTCTCCTCTTTTTTCCCCCCACCTTTCTCCCCACTGGAAGGGGATGGTGTCAGGGCTGGAGTCAAAGCTCAAGGCTTCCTTTATGAAGCTAACAGGAGCTGCTGGAGAGAGCAGGTCAACAGACTTCTCGAGGCACAGTTTTAAAGGATGTCACAGTTTTGCAAAGAGACAAAGGAACATTTCAAAAAAGCACAGAAGTCTCCTTGCCAGGAATGTGGGGAATGTCAGGGAATATTACAAAACAGGATGCAAAAGCTGGCCCCAAGCAATGCTACAGACTCATATGCTGGCCTGACAGTCAAGATGCTGGATCCTGACGGAAGATGGGCCACGGGGATGGCACACCCAGGTTGCCTGGCTTGGTCCTGCCTGTCTGCCTGCCTCCAGAGACACTGGCACAGCCACCTCAGCCAGCCCCCCCTTGCACAGACCAGCCTCCCCAAACCCCTGACACAGGCTGGGCATGGCCCCTGGTGTCGAACACGGCGCCCTCTGAGGCGCTGAGGCCAGCCAAGCCCCGCGGGACACGGCCGGAGAGCCTGCTCCTGGGTGGCAGAGGAGGCTCTGGGGGTGCAGGAGGGACAGGTCTGCAGCCAGACAGTCCTGAACCCCAGCGCCGTGACGTGAGCAGCTGGGAACACTTCTCTGAGATGTCAGAATCACTCTCTCCTTCCCTCCGTTAACTCACCGAGTACCTCCCGGCCTTCCACAGGGTTCAGACCCGGAGGTGGCACCGCCCTGCGCAGCTATTCCGGCTCAGGGGAAGCCGTGACGCCGAACGCGCTGCAGCCGGTGCTGTGGCTGCAGCCAGCAGGGGCAGAGTCAGAGGAAGAGCTCCCCAGGGTCAAGCCAAGGAGAAGTCCATGGGTTAGAAGGCAGCAGGAAGCCCCAGTTCAACGCACCAGTCGTTTGCAGCAGCATTAGGAAACGGGGGCCGGTTCCCGGCAGAGCAGCGCCTTTTGGCAGGAACAGGCATGTTTTTTCCAGCTCCCCTTCCATGTGAAAGCCCCTGTGTCAGTAGAACATTTGTCACAGCAAGATGCACTCGGGGCTTTCTTGCCCAGCAGCACAATGGTCTCACTTGTGCTGGCGCCGGCCGTGGCGAGGAGGATCCTGCTGCCAACAGCAGCCAAGGGCCCTCCCGACGAGGGGCTCACGCTCGGTGCGGGCGAAGGCTCCCGCCTGGTGCCTTCAAGGGCCGACACTGTGGGAGCTCTGCCAGTCACGCCAGCATCTCCACCTGCCATCACACACAGAGGAAGCTCTCCTGCCAAAGCCCTTGCAGCGGCCAGGTGCTCTGCACGGTGGTACCTTACACGTGGAAGCTTCCCCGGCACCTTCAGAACAACACTTGTGGTGTCTCCTCGAGCAGGCGTTACTGCTCGGTCCCACTGGCGTGCGGCAATTCTCCTGCGGATGTTTCTGAAGAAACCTTTGCCTCGGAAAACATCTACCTTAGGGCCGCAGCTTGACGTCATTTGTGGTAAATCAATCAGCTCACATCCTTCTGAGGCTCATCCGGGACTATTTTTACGAGTCGCTCAGTCTTGGTTCACAGCCGCAGCGTGTTTTCGGGAGGACCCAAAGCCCTTCGCCAGCACGTGGCTCGCACAAGTGGCTGCAAGGAGGGAGCGCTGGG
>NW_008632250.1:0-3039 GCF_000691845.1 Merops nubicus
TGGGGCATCACATGGGGCATCACAGGGGGCATTGCAGGGGGTATTTCAGGGCACCACAGGGGGCATTGCGTGGGGCATCACAGGGCATCGTGTGGGGCATTGCAGGGGGCATCGTGGGGTATTTCAGGGGGCATTGCACTGGCAGGGGGCACAGGGATCTCCTCACTCCATGCTCCCCCCCCCCCCCCCCCGGGCTCCCCCACAAAAAAAAACCCCAGCGCCCCCCCCCCCCCCACCAGGGATTCCCCACTTGCCCAAAGCTGGGGGTTCAGTGCCAACGTGCCCATGGGCCAGGCAGCTCCAGGGACCCAGTTCAGGGGTGCCCACCCGAGGGGACAGGGATGGGGCTTTTTTTGGGGCAGGAGAAGTGGTTCTCTGACCCCGAGAGGCTGGGGGGAGGGCAGAGGTGCCCGCTGCTTGCCCACCTCCCGGGGGGGGCAGCTCCAGAGCAGCCTCCCTCCTTCCTCCCTGTGGGCACCCCAATTTGCTGCTCCCCTTTGCTCTGCAGAGGGACCTTCATCCCACCTGCATCCGTGAGGTTGTTCCCCCCATTCCCACCAGGAATCCACAGGGAAGAGACCCCCAGAGCCCACAGATTCCAGCCAGCATCAAAGCCAGGCAAGATATTGAGTTGTCCCCTCTCCATGCCCATGGGCACCAACATCTCCTCGATGGGAACATCCACCCTGGGAGGGATCCAGATGTCTCCTCGAGGTCACCACGGGCCCCAAACCACCCCAGGGTTTGAATCATCAGTGTCACGACTGCATCGGGCCACCCTAAAGGTGTTTAGGACCCCCCCCAGGGTGAGGAGAGGGGGGAAGAAGGATGGGGAGCAGCTGGATATTTGAAGGGCTGCTCCAGGAGATCGATCCAGGCTGACCCAAGGACAGGAATTTGGGAGAAATATGAGTCAGGTGAGACTGGAGTGAATTAATCAAGGGGGAAAAAAAAATGACAATATTGATTTTTTGATAAAAAAAACCAGAGCTGAGTGCTGAGGTGGTGGATCGAAGGCTGGGGAGGTGGTGGGAAGCATCCTAGAGGCTTGGGGGGGTCCATCTCCCGTGCAGGGCTGACTCCTCTGGAGGTGGAGGGGTAGTTAAGGGCACAGACAACCCCACCCACCCTCCTTTTGCCCCAGGCAGCTGAGGACAGAGAGCACCCAGTGCCAAGAGCACGTTGGCAGAGCACAAAGTGTCTTTATTCCGGGGACCTTCCTCCCTCTTGCCCATCCTTGAGGTGCACCATGAGTGCCCGAGGTCCCGGGATGCTCCTGGGCTGCCTCGTTCCCTCCAGGCTCCCACAGAACCTCCAGGTCTACAAAGAGGGGGGGGATTTTCTAGCCCCCCTCCAGCTCTTGCTACCCAGACCCCAGTGGGTTGGGAGCGTTGGGATTTCTTGCCAGGAGGTTCTTCTCCCAGCCTTTATCTCCATCTCCAGCCCCTCCACCTCTGGGTGCAGCCTCCTCTCCTGCCACTCCAGGGGCAAAAAGGCTCTTCCAAGCCCAAGGGTGAAGAATGAAGCAGGGGTGAAGGATTAACTGGGCCAGCAGCAGCTCTGCCCACGCCGGGTGGGCGAGGAAGGACATGGGCATTGACTTCAGGCCATGCTTTAGTGCCCGTGGGAGCGTTGGGTTGATGCTTGGACTTGATGAGCTTTGAGATCTTCTCCAACCTTAACGATTCTGGGCTTCTAGGATGCTGCTGGACCACCAGCGAGCCCCCCAAAAAGCTGGGCTTCCACTTGAAGGCCCTCTGGGGACCCTCAGGAGCCCGATTCAGGGGTGGAAAAAAAGGGAGGTTTTGAGGCTGAAGCTCTTCCAGGGAGACCCAAAGGGCTCAGGGCTCTGCTGGGGGTGGGAACGGGCCACTGGGAGAAGGAGCTTCTCCTGGGCACGGGGCTGGGCACCCACGGTGGGTCCCAGCTCTGCTGCAGGGGGGCAGAGCTACAGCTAGAGCGGGCACTGGGGAGCAGGGCCAAGGGCATGGCACGTGCCACGGCACCCCACGTGCAACAGCATCAGGGAGGTGAGGGCATCACGTGTGTGGTGGCATCACGTGTGTGGTGGCATCATGTGTGTGATGGCATCAAATGGGAGAGGGCATCACGTGTGCCATGGTGTCACGTGTGCCATGAGCTCACATGTGCCATGATCTCACGTGTGCCCTGGTGCCACATGTGCCATGATCTCACGTGTGCCCTGGTGCCACATGTGCCATGATCTCACGTGTGCCCTGGTGCCACATGTGCCATGATCTCACGTGTGCCCTGGTGCCACATGTGCCATGATCTCACGTGTGCCCTGGTGCCACATGTGCCATGATCTCACGTGTGCCCTGGTGCCACATGTGCCATGATCTCACGTGTGCCCTGGTGCCACATGTGCCATGATCTCACGTGTGCCCTGGTGCCACATGTGCCATGATCTCACGTGTGCCCTGGTGCCACATGTGCCATGATCTCACGTGTGCCCTGGTGCCACATGTGCCATGATCTCACGTGTGCCCTGGTGCCACATGTGCCATGATCTCACGTGTGCCCTGGTGCCACATGTGCCATGATCTCACGTGTGCCCTGGTGCCACATGTGCCATGATCTCACGTGTGCCCTGGTGCCACATGTGCCATGATCTCACGTGTGCCCTGGTGCCACATGTGCCATGATCTCACGTGTGCCCTGGTGCCACATGTGCCATGATCTCACGTGTGCCATGACATGACATGCACCATGGCATCCCCTCCTTTGGTGCCACCCCCCTGTCCCCGTGGCCACTGCCAACCCTGGTGCCCGTGCCACCCTTCACCCCCCCCCATTGACCACCTGGACCCCGGGAGCAGCAGGAGGCGCCGGGACCCCCCCCAAACCACGGAGCTGAGCTCAGCCTGAGGTCCCCCTGCCCCCTGGGGGGGTGTCCTAGGGCCCAGCAGTGGGGCTGGGGGTGGCCCAGCCCCGTGGCCGCCGGCTCAGCTGGGTCTGGAGGTGCTGGGAGGCGACGTCCAGGCTGTGGGCCAGGTGGCCAGTGAGACGGAGCATGTG
>NW_008632251.1:0-474 GCF_000691845.1 Merops nubicus
GTTTGCTGATGATAGAAAACTTGGAGGTGTGGCTGACACACTAGAAGGCTGTGCTAACATTCAGTGAGATCTGGACAGGCTCAACAGGAGGAAACCTCATGATGTTCAACAAGGGCAAGTGTCCCGCACCTGGGGAGGAATAACCACATCAAACCGGTACAGGTTTGGGGTGACCTGCTGGATTAGCAGCTGATTGAATTGAAGAAGGGCCTGGGAGTCCTGGTGGAAAACAAGTTCACCATAAGCCAGCAATGTACCCTCAGGGTCAAGAAGGACAATGGTCTCCTGGGGTGCATTAAGAAGAATGTGGCCAGCAGGTCGAGGGAGGTTCTCTTCCCCTTCTCCTCTCCCCTAGTGAGGCCATTTCTGGACAGAACTGCATCCAATTCTGGGCTCCTCAGCTCAAGAGAGGCAGGGAACTATTCAAGTGAGTGTAGTGAAGGCTACAAAGGTGATGAGGGGGCTGGAGCATCT
>NW_008632252.1:0-908 GCF_000691845.1 Merops nubicus
GTTCAATCCTGCCGCAGCTCAGGCTGCGTTCCCGTGGGGCTGAGCTGGACCAGGGCCGCTCGTTTTGGGCCGCGGGGAGGTTTGGTCTCGGGTGGGCAGGTGAGGTGGTTCGCTCAGGGCAGAGAATCATAGAATCGTTTTGGTTGGAAGAGACCTTTAAGATCCATGGAACCCAAGTGTTAACCCAGCACTGCCAGGGCACCACCAACCCCTGGGAACTGTCCTCTTCTGAGCAGAGCCCACGCTAGAGGGACTGGCCGTGGGTGCTGGAGCAGTACTCCACGTACCTCGATAGGGAACGTCACAGCGCTCCACTTCTTGTACCTCCTCCGCTCATCCGGCGTTTCCACCACAAAGTTTCTGATGCAGAGGATGGGCAGCTTCACCTGCCGGTAGATCATCTCCATTCCCCAGTCCTGTGAGGGCAGGAAGGGGACAGTCACACAGCCTGCAGCACGGCACCACGAAAACACCGGGGATGGGGCAGCACCTTGCTCCTGGGGCACACCCCCCTTTGGGGACAGCTGCCCGTGTCCACGTCCCGCGTGCACAACATCATCACACGGGCACGTCCTGAGGGGAGACACGGCTCCATTCCTCAGCCAGGAGCTGGGGCACGAGGGCCCCTCCTGCCCCTCCAATGCCAGCTGGGCAGCAGCCACGGGGCATCGCCACACTCACCTGGCTGCACTTGCTGCACACGATGCAGCAGCCGGGCTCCCAGTCCCGGAAAGTCCGCTGGAGCTGCACCTTCCCAGAGGACACCTTGTAAAGCGGCCTGCAAGGAAGGGGCCAACGGACACTTTAAGGCCAACGGTCCAGGGGACAGAAACAGGGGCCTGGCACCAGCGTCACACCGTCCCACAACGCCCCCGCGGCCCCACGAAGGAGCTGGCAGCGGGCTGCTG
>NW_008632252.1:963-1461 GCF_000691845.1 Merops nubicus
CGCGGCCCCTCCCCCCTCCCCCTGCCGGCACCGGCTCCTACCCGAAGCCGGGGTTGATGTTGACGTGGTGCATGCCATCCACGGTGCGGAGGTCGCTGCCCTGGCACGCCTGCACGCTGCAGTTGACGCAGTAGAGGCGAACGGCGTGGGGGTCGTGCAGCCTCTGCCTCTCGCTGATCTTGGCCTCCTTCATCAGCCAGCTGGCAACGGCGACACGCTGCAGCTCCTCGATCTGCAGAGGGCACGGGGGCGGGGGTCAGTGCGGGGCTGCAGGCACTGATGGACGGCAGATGTGGCAAGAGACACGGCCGCAGAGAGATGCGGCACCCCAGAGAGCACAACCTGCCCAGCAGCATGGGCAGGATGGGCACACGCTGGGCACACGAACGGGCACCTGCTGCCAAGTCCTCCCAGGAGCGGGTGCTGCCCCAGGAGGAGAGCGGGCTGCTGAAGCCAGGGCGCAGAGGGCTGTGCCCAAGCAGCAGAGGCAGGCAGGAG
>NW_008632252.1:1505-2151 GCF_000691845.1 Merops nubicus
GAGGCGATACTCCTGCTCGGGCATGGCCTGCACAGCACTGATCGCCCTCTCCATGAGCACCACGAGGTCCTCGTTGAGCAGCTCGCGAGAGACCTCTCTGCTGTTGGCTTTGGCGAGGACAGAGTAGACACTGTTTTTGGCACGGGCACGGCCCCGGGCCTGCAGCAGAAGGTCCAAATGCTGCTGTCAGCTGGGGCGGACCATGGCTGACCCCCCTGCCCCTCCCCGTGCCACCCTGCGAGGACAGAACCACCCTCTACACCCCACTGTGCCTTGCTAAGGAGGTGCTCGACCCAGGGCTGGGCTCATCCAGCGGCTATAGGATCCAAGAGCCCCTGTGTCCCAGCCCCATGGCTTTAGGGCACCCTGGCAGGCTTCTCCCCCTCCCCAGCCCTCCCCGGGCTGGGCAGAGCAGCCAGAGGGAGCCTGAGCAGCTACCTGCATCATGGCGATCTCATTGGTCATCAGCCCGTAGCGGACCACGATGTTGCACTCCGGGATGTCCAGGCCCTCCTCGGCCACGCTGGTGGAGAAGAGCAGGTTGAGGGCTCCCTCACGGAACAGCTTGATCACATTCTGCTGCTCGTTCTGGGGGAGGAGAAGAGATGCTGCAGCAGCTGTGTGGGGCTCCCAGTTGCTGGCAGCA
>NW_008632252.1:2263-2523 GCF_000691845.1 Merops nubicus
TTGCGCGTGCCCGGCGGCCAGCTGAGCAGGCGGTGGGCGCTCTGCCGCGTCTTGGTGAAGACAATGCCACGGGAGGTGCCCAGGGGCTGGAAGTGCTCCTGCAGGATCTTCTCCAGCTTGCCCAGCCTGGGGTTCTTGTAGCGCTGGTCCTCAGCGAGCTCCTGCAAGCTCATCCTGTTCTCTGCGCAGGCAAGCGGGGCGTCAGGGGAGCTCCCTGCCCCACGAACACACCCAGCACCAACCCCCTCCAGGGCCCTCCA
>NW_008632253.1:0-2997 GCF_000691845.1 Merops nubicus
TCGGAGGGGCTCACCAGCAAGCCTGCCCAGGCCTCCATTGCCAAGCCCGGCGTCCTCCTCGATCTCCTCCAGCTCCTCCATGTCCAGCCCGAGCTGCAGATGAGAAGTCGATGGGATGGGGGCTCTGGAGGCTCCAGCCCCGGGGAGGGGAGGCACTGCTGGCACCCACCCACTGCTCTTCCCCCTTGCAGGTGGGCTCCAAGAGGGGGGGAGAAGGGCACCTGAGCCTGCACGACCCATCCCTGCAGGTGATGTGCCCCAAAGCAGCCCCTGTCCCCCTCCAGGGTGTGGCAGGGACCAGCTCTGGTGGTTGAAGTCTCTCCACACACCTCTCCAAGGGAGGCATCCACCCTTGACCTCTCTGCGGACAAGCTCCCGGGGCTGGGGGGCACCCAACCATAACCAGGGCACCACTCTTGTGGTTCCAGACATTTTGGGCAGATCTCCCAGTGCTTGTTCTCCTCTCTCCACACCCCAGCCCCACGGCAACAGCCCTGGTGTCCCTACACCCCCATGGCCCTGGGGGAGGCACCCTGGTGCCCATCCCCACAGCTCCAGACATCACCCTCTGACAGACACCGGGAGAAGCAGCTCCACCACTTTTACAAGGAAATTTAAAGTTTCCAGCCCGGGATGCTGTGGGAGGAAGAGGTTTTGCCTATGCAAAGCTCCTCAGGCAGCTGGGTGGGAAATGAGACGGCGCCTTGGCCAGGGCTGAGCCACCTTTTCCCACGGAAACCTCTTGGTTCAAGGTCCCTCTGATGTCCCGTGGTCCCGGTAAGTGGGGACCCCATGGAAATACTTGATGTGATTTACAGCATGGCAAACGTTTTATTTTAGAAACGTTGGGTGTTTGTGTCCAGGGGGTTCAACTGCAAAGAGCAGAATCATGGAATAGTTTGGGTGGGGAGGGACCTTTCAAGGCCATCCAGTCCAGCCCCCTGCCCTGAGCAGGGACATCTGCAGCTAGAGCAGGTTGCTCAGAGCCCCGGCCAACCTCACCTGGGATGGTTCCAGGGATGGGGCAGTGACCACCTCTCTGGGCAGCCTGGGCCAGGGGCTCAACACCCTCATCATCCAAAATTTCTTCCTTCTGTCTAGTCTGAATCTCCCTCTTTTACTTTAAACCCATCACCCCTTGTCCTGTCCCAACAGGCCCAGCTAAAAAGTCTCTCCCCAGCTTCCTTCCAGGCCCTCTTGAAGCCCTGGCAGCACCCAGCAGGCCTCCCCAGCTGGAGCCTTCTCCTCTGTGGCTGCCCCAGCCCAACTCTCTCCTGCTGGGCTCCCAGCAGAGGGGTTCCCCCCTCGGGGCATTGCTGGGGCTCCTCTGGCCCCGCTCCAGCAGGTCCCTGGCTCTGCTGTGCTGAGGACTCCAGGTGGGTTCTACTTGCCAAATAACCTCACACCTCCTGCTTCCCACCTGCAGCATCCCAGGCTCTTCTCCTCCACCCTCACCCCAGCTGAGGCTCACTGGAAGGTCAACAGATAAAAAAAAAAATAAGAAAAGACCTAAAAATAAACTCCTCTCCTTTGAAGGCATTTGTTTGAGAGCTGCTCTGGCCGCTGTGCAGCTGCCCCAGCCTTATCCAGCAGCACCTCTCAGACGAGCGCAGGCGCAGGACAGGGGCAATGGAGCCACCCAAAAACCTCCTACAACCCCAGCACCACGTGGTGCCAGCACCTGGCCAGGGTTGGGTCAGGCCAAGGTTTTATTCCCCTCTGCTATCGATTAGAGCTATTAATGATCTCAGGTACACAACCACCACGAGCTTCCTTGCAGTTTATGGGCCTGACCCTGCACCCCATGGGTGCTTGGTGGTGCCGTGGCAGCATCCCACGGCATGGAGTCACCGGGCTGGGCAGCCTGGTGCTTTTGAGAACTGGTTCTGGAGCAGTTTTTACCCACCACGGCATCACCCATGGCCCAGGGAGCTGCTTGCAGGCAGTGCAGTCAAACACAGGCATCCCCAGGAGCCGGAGAGCACCGAGACCTCCCAGCCCGGGTCCTCACCACCTCCCTGGGCTGCTCACCTGGTAGATGGCTTCATCACAGGCGTTCTGCAGCCCCAGGTTAATCATGGTGTTCTGCAGCGTCCGCCCCATGTAGAACTCCAGGGAGAGGTAGTAAATCCTCTGAAAGAGAAAGCCACCCCATGGGCACCTCCTGCCCAGCTGCAGGAGGCTCCCCTGCACCCCAGAGCCCACTGCTGGCTGTCAGCTTGAAGCAAGAGGGGGGAAAAAACCCCCCATGCTCAACAGGGCAGGGTGGTTTGCACTGGGGATTTGAGGGCTGGGGCTGCTCAGAGGCCGTGCCCCACAGCCCCAGCTATTTCCCAAGCTGGGAAGTGGTGGTTTTATTTGGACAAGCCCCAGCACCCTGTCCCGAGAGCAGGGACAGCTCCGGGATGGTCACCGCGAGCAGGCAAAGTTAAACTTTAAAGAGGAGCCCGTTTCCCAATGTCACCCCGGGCTGCAAGGCGACCAGAAACCCACGGGAGAGGCCGGGACGAGGGTCCCTCTGCTGTCCCCGGGGGTTTGGCTCCCCGGGTCACGGTGTGTCCTCACCTCCCCGGGTGCAGGATGTGGCCGGTAATGGGGGGGGGCTTGTGTAAGCCATCCCCCGGCGTCAGCACCGGCAGGTTTTAAGGAAGGATTTAGGCTGGAGGAAGTCGCTGACTTGACAGGTTTCCCCAGGGGTCGGGCCGGGGACGGCGATGGGACGTGCTGGGCAGGATCTGTTGGGTTCTGGGCAGGATCGGTTGGGTTTACTGGTTTGGTCCCAGCAGAGCCGGATGGGACCCTCCCCAGCTTCGAGCCCTGCAAGAGCCTCCACTTTTTTCTTTCCCTCGCCCCCAGCACGGCACGGGGGGAGGTCGAGCTGCGGGGCTGGCACTGCCCCAGCGAGGCGGTGCCCGGGGCACCCTGGCAGGGAGGAAATTGGAGCGGACAGGGCTGGCCAGGTGTCCGGAGGGGATTACAGCTTAATCCCCCAGCACC
>NW_008632254.1:0-1168 GCF_000691845.1 Merops nubicus
CCGAGTTCCCAGCGCTGAGCCCCGCGCAGCTCCACCGGGTGCTGAGCCAGTGCCAGGAGGTGATGGACGTGGGCTGCGTGGCAGCGTGGCAGCCCGGCGAGGACGAGAGCCCGGCCACCTTCCAGCCCGGTGAGCCCCTGGCGTCGCACGCTGGGCAGCCGGACCCTGCTCAGCTGCAGGCTCCCTCCAGGGTTTTCATCTACAAACCAAACAGGCAATTCCCTGCCCTGCCCTGGGGCTCCTGCATCGATCAGGAGTAACCTCAGCCCCACAATTTGGATATTGCAAAGGATGCAAAGCGCCCTGGCAAGAGCTTGGGGCTCTTTGTGCCTTCCCGAGTGTCCCTGAGCCCGGCTGGGAGACCACGTGTGGCCAAGAGCCAGGAGTGGGGTGCAGCCCGGCCCAGCGCCAGCCTCCCTCCCTCTGCCTTTCAGATGAGATGCTGGAGTCCTTCGACAACCACCCACCCATCATCCTGCCCAGCGGGGGCTTCAAAGTGGACCTGGAGGTGGAGACGTTGGACGACAACATCTACCGGCACCTCCTCTACATCCGCCACTTCCTGTGGAGCCTGCAGAGCAAGAGCCCCCACGCTAGCGAGGGGCCAGGCTCAGCACCCCCAAAGGTAGCCTGTGCCCCACAAAGGGGTTGTTCCCATCTTGGGTGGGCAGGAGAGACTCGGGTTCCTCTAGAGACCTCTCCAAGCCCAGTGCCAAGGGCTGGCTGCTCTCGCCTGCAGCCCGGGGCTGCACGGTGCCCTCACCTAGAGCTGCTGGAAGGATTAGTGCTGCTAATCCCCCAGCCTGGGGGCTGCTGGAAGGACAGGCTGGTCCCAGAAATCTCCTTAGTGGGCAGGAGGGAGGAAGGGAGGATGTCTGCAGGCAGCGCTCCCCTTCTCCCTGCACCCTGCCTGCCCCCACGTAGCCCAAAAGCACTAATTAGCTAATGCCTGTAGAGCACAGGGAGGGGGGGACATGCTGCGGGTCATAAGCTCAAGTGCTGCTCATCTGCAGCTCCCTGGGGAGGACGTCCCTCCAGCAGATCCACTTCTCCTCTCCTGCCTGGTCCCATTTGCTGTAGCACCCATAGGCACCGATATCTCCTCCCTCACCCTGGAGCCACACCCCCCAGCTCTGTGCTCCCGCAGTGTCCCTCTCCAAAGAGACCC
>NW_008632255.1:0-1891 GCF_000691845.1 Merops nubicus
TCCCATCATCATCCCTCCAACAACACCCCTGTCCCGTGTTGGCTGCCCCTGGCACCGGCCCCGGAACCAGCACACTGGTTCTTCGTACAAACCAAGTTAAAAACTCCAATTTTACAAAATATGCCTTAAAAAAAAAAAAAAAAAAAGGAAAAGAAAACCAAAATAAAACCCAACAAAAACACCAGACCTAACAGACATGTCTCCCTTTGTACAGCCAATAGAGCATCCTCCTGCCAGCCCGTCTGACAGAGGTCCCAAAAGGACAAGGAAGGTGACCAAGAACGGTGGACCCACAGATGGGCCCAATAACCAAGGGCTGCTCCTTACCCCAGACCCCTTTCCCCACCCATCAGGCCCCCAGTGCCGACACTCCCTGTACAGCCCCCCAAAAACTGGGAGTGTTCAGGAGAATCAGCTACGACAGCCCCCCAAAACGGGGAGTGTTCAGGAGGCTCAGCTCAGAGCAACAAGGGTGACCTGGCCCAGCCCCAGCCAAATTTGTGCTTTCTAACCCAGAGAGATGCTCAGCCCAACACGTCGGGACGGGGACACCTGCTTCCCCTCAACCACCAGCAGAACACGGGAGGAGGTCCCAGTCCCCACCAGCTCACGCTGCAGCCCAGCTGGAGGAGAAGGAGCAAGCAGAGTTGGGGGGCTGCAGGCCCCACATTCACCCCACAGCTCACCCCTGCTGCACTTTGTCCAGCCACACATCCCCACAGCCGTGCCCTGCCCCAGCCCGTGGAGGAAACCACCAGGGTCCTCCAGAGCCAGGAGAAACACCAACCACAAAAAGCCCCCCGAGTCAGCAGAACTGCCTGTGCACGGGAACATTTCACCTCTTGGCTATTGTTTAACTAGCATAAGGGAAACATTTATCATCCCTGAACGCATAAAGGTGGCTCTGGGATTCCTCAGAGATGTGGATATTACAAGACACTTTATCTGGAGTCTTCTAACAGTCTGAAGTGAACTGTGTTTGGGGGGGCGGGGGGAAAATAATTAATAATCCACTTTCTATAGCGGTATAAAGAATCTAAATATGGGCAGTGACACACCACCCTCCCAAACCTCTCTGGCATTTCAGGAATGTAAACAGAGGGGTTTTTCGTGGATTTTTTTTTTTTTTTTTTTTTAAGTGGGTGGGGGAACAGAATCAAGCAACCAGACAAAATGAAAACAGATTCTCAGCTCAGTCCCATCTCCCACAACTGCTATGACAACTCTATTAAAGTGCATTTCAGTATCACCCCTCTCAGGAACCTTACACACACAAACCTCCTCTTCCTTCGCAAGAAAAGGTAATTCAAGTTAATACTCTGCTAGAACAGTTTTAGCCTTTTTATGGATTTCTGCTTTTTCCCGCCCCGACTCTGTAGCAACAGTTTTTTTCTTTTCATTAGACTGGAAATGCCCCTTCCCCAACAATACTGTAAATTCAAGTGCTTACTTCAGCTGTCAAGGGCAACAGTTCTGGATACAGCACACTTGATTGTACAAGCAACACCTTATATCACAATCAAGAAATCAGGGCACTTTGCCCTCCGAGGGGGTCACGCTTCCCCCTCTGCCATCCATAGCATCATATGAAAAATAATAGTTAAAAAAAACCAGAACATAATTAGCTATGAACATCGTTATGTACATCGGCTCCTGCAACAGATGCATGAACTCCGTTAGTTCTCAGTTTTATTGTCCTTCCTAAGAGCAACTGAGCAGTCACTGTTGTCTGCATTTAAATAAAACAACTCAGAGTTGAAATATATATATAGATATATATAAGCATTTTTTTTCTTAAATAACATATTTACATCTAATAGAAAATATAACTCTAGAGATAATCTTTCCAACGAAATGTAAGACGTAAAAAAAAAAAAAACAAAAAAGAAAA
>NW_008632256.1:0-1119 GCF_000691845.1 Merops nubicus
GGTTTTGTGGGCAGCTGGCCCTGCCAGGCACCCCCAGACCGGGTAACATCCACCTCCAAAACCCCAGCGCCGCGCCGGGAGGGCTGCGGGTCACAGCCTGTGGTTTGGGAGCGGTCCTGTGCCACCAAAACCCACAGTCTCCAGGAGACGGGAGGATGGAGGTGGTTGCAGGATTCACCGCGCCGCGCAGGGGGAGGTGGGGAATTTGGGGGTGCCCCAACGCATCTGGGCACCCCCAGGCCCCATCTCACACCAGGCCCTGATGGGGAAATGGGCTCAAATCAGCATCGTGGCTGCTTCAGAACCCCAGGGGCTGCACCCACGCTCCGACAGGAGTCCTCACCCCCGGCGAGGGGATGGGCTGCGAGGTGGATGGAGAAATCCTGCTCATCAACCCCCCCAGTACCCCTCATCCTGGGGCGGACTAGTCCCCATCCTCCTCTTTGCACCTTGCCTAACTCCTGTTGAAACCAACCCAGGTTTCTCCGGCGCTTTCACCCCGCTTTGCAGTGGGGGGAAGGAGGTGGGTGAACCCCCCAGGCCCGTGGTGGGGGTCCCCCCTGCCCTCCAGACTCCCTGCCCTGGTGGCACAAACAAGGTGGAGGATCAGTTTGTTTGTGTCCCAAGCTGGGTGGTGACCATTGGCTGGCTGTGAGGAGATGGGGAGCAGTGGGGGGCAGACAGGGGGCGCAGGCAAGGGGGCAATAGGCAGGAAGGGGGGCAATAGGCAGGAAGAGGGGCAATTGAGAACATAGAAACAAGGGAGTGACGCAGTGCTCGATAAGATGATATAGGGACAGAGCGAAGCGTTTTGCCAGAGCCCGGATAGCTCAGTCGGTAGAGCATCAGACTTTTAATCTGAGGGTCCAGGGTTCAAGTCCCTGTTCGGGCGACAGAAGTTTTTATTATTTTCCATTTGAATATTTCGGATATATTTTTTTATTATCATTATTTTTTTTCATTTCCGTGCTAGGGTTTCCCGGGGGCGCAACCGGGAACCCCCTGAGGGAAGTAAAAGATCGTGCTGGTGTAAGGGGCTTTTGAAGGGGAGAAAAATAGTGTAGGAGGAGGGTGGAAAAAAGAAAACTTCTACCGCCCGAACAGGGACTTGAACCCTGG
>NW_008632257.1:0-2989 GCF_000691845.1 Merops nubicus
GTCCTTCTGCTGGAGCGTGGGCGTGGGGCGAGAACGGGGCAGAGACAAATTGGGCCCCTCTCTGCTGAGCAGTGCAGTGCATTAAATCAGCTCTGGGAGAAACGGTCAATATTTCCTTCCAGACAGCAAGGGGGGACTCCAGGCTAGGCTTTTAATGGTAGTCTTGGGGAGCTGCCTGGAGCTGTTAAAAAGTTGGGTTTTCTCATCGATTTCCTTTCTGTCAGGCACAACCGTGCTGCAGATCCTGACAGAGCTGGGGAGACAAGAGCCAGGGTAAGAATTTGGGCATGGGAGCCTGGAGACCAGATGTCTGCTGGGCTTTGGCGCCTGCTCCCCATGTGACCCTGGGCCAAACTTTTCCCCTGCTTGCCTCAGTTTCCCATCTGTGCCAGGGGACATCTGGCTCATCCTACCCCAGCGTACGGAGCGCTCGAGGTTGGCGTGGCAGGGGTGGGGGGCAGGAAGAAGATGTAGAGGGTTTTTTTTCAAGATCATCTGCTGGGATCAGCATTAGGTCAGAACCAAGCTGTTGTACAGAGTCATTTTGTCACCTCCACATCATCTTCTTTTTTAATTCTTTTTTCTTGCTGCAGCCTCGTGCCCTGGGAAGCTGGTGGAGCTGGAAAGCAAAGAGGAGCCTGCAGCAGCCTTTCTGCCCCTCCTGCCTGCAAACCCCTCTGATGTGGTCCTGGGTGAGAGGTGAGCTCCCCCCCTCTCCCCTGCTCCAGGATGGGAGCAGAACTCCCCGCTGCCCCCTCCCAGCCCTTCAGCAGAGCCGCGGGAACCTGCTGGGGAGAGAGAGAAATGTCCTCAGAGCAGCAGGTGGCACTCTCCGACTTCCAACCGGGCTGAGCCGAGCCGGGCTGACCCGGCTGGGTGACACGGCCACCCGTGGGTGTCTCAGGGCCACCGGCTCCGGGCTGCGGGCAGCGAGGGACAGCGGGGACAGCAGTATGGGGCACATCGAGGGACCATCTCTGCGTGGGCCAAAGAGGTTCCCCATCCACCTACAGGTTTCATAGACCCATGGAATCTCAGGGTGGAGGGGAGTTCAGGGATCAGCTGGTCCAACCTTCCCTGGGATGGCCCAGCACCCATCCAGCTGAGCCTGGAGCAGTGTGGGTGTCAGGGGGGCAGCCTCACCTCCTGGTGAGCAAAGCCAGGACTCTGAGCCCTGCCTGGAGCTGCAGGGTGGGGGGTGGCCGTGGGCTGGGCAGGCTGGCTGTGACCCCCAGCAGCGTGCACACCCCAGCCACAGCTCAGCCCTGCTCACCGCAGCGTTGCCCAACTTGTCTGGAGGATGTGAGTAAGGCAAAGCTGCTCTCTGCTGCCCTTGCTGCTCTGGAGCTGGGCCACCCACTGCTGAGAGTGTGCTGTGTGAAGAGGAGCTGGGGGGGTTCTGTGGCTTCGTGTATCTGTTGGGGGGTGATGAAGCTCTGGGAGGGCTGAGGGTTGTCCTAGGGGCTCCCAGCAAGAGGGCAGGGAAAGGACTCCTGGAGCTTCCTCCTCCCCACCTGTGTCCCCAGCACTGAATTGTTCCATCCAGACCATTCCCTCCAACTTTGCCCATTAGATTTGAGGTTTTTCAGATAACAGAGCTCCCATCCCTTCCCTCTGGGAGGCACACCATGATATCCAGGGGATTCTTTCCTCATAGGGGAAGACTTAACCCACCATGTCCTGGATGTGAGCTCTGAAGCACAGAGCTCCTGCGAGCACCCTCAGAAGACTCTCAGATCTTGGACATGTCACCACAGAGAGTCCTCAAGAGTGGCAGCAAACCTCAATGCAGGCAAGAAGCTTGGGACAACCTGCTTAAGAGGTCCTGCAGGTCTGTGGTGATGTGGCCAAGCCATCAGCACCTGGAGTTGGTGCCTGGCTGTGAGGACACGTGGAGAGTGATATTCCAGTTTGCTGTAGGATGTGGGGTGTCTGTCTCTGGTGTGTTTCTTTCTCTCACCAAGGTTTTCTGAGGATGGAGCAGGAGAAACCATTGGCTGATGTGGGAGAAGCTGGGCACAGCTGGGAGCAAGTGGAGCAGGAAGCCCTGGAAAAGGCTGAGGTCAGTCTAGGAGAGAAAAACACCATCAGGGCACTGACATGGGACATCTCCCATGAGACCTGGGGCTATTTAGCCTGGAGAAGAATAAGAGGGGAAACAAGCACAAACTAGAACACAGGAGGTTTCATCTAAACGTAAGGAAAAACTTCTTTGGTGTGAGGGTGCAGAGCCTGGAGCAGCTGCCCAGAGAGGCTGTGGAGTCTCCTGCTCTGGAGAGATCCCAAACCTGCCTGGCTGTGACCCTGGGCACCCTGCTGTGGGGGAGCTGCTGGAGCAGGGGTGGGATGAGATGATCTCCAGAGGTCCCTTCCCACCCCACCATGCTGGGATTCCATGATCTCTCCTGGTGCCATGTGCCACCATGGTGCTCTGTGGTCACAGCTGTTTCTGCCTCCTCCCCAAGCTATTGTGGGACCACGGGCAAAGCTCTGGGGCCAACATGCCTAAAATTACATTAGTGGCAGCTCCATAAATCCATTTGAGAAAAGCTGATGGTTTCTGCAGAAAAAAAAATCCCAGCAGGTTTCACTTGAGGTTATTTATTAAATGAGCCTGGTTTTAAGTCTCACCTTCGAGAAGACTGGCTCTGCACTCCCTGCCTCAGTTTCCCCTTTCACACAAGGGGCTGCACGCCACCCCCTCCCCTCCAAAGCACCTCGTGGATCACTGCCACATTGCTGAATGCCTCTGAAATTTGGGCTGAGGAGGGCTCTGGGCTGTACCAGCCCACTGGCTACGGAAACCCTCCACCCCCACGGGGAGTTTCCAAGCCTGGCCCTGCCAGGGCAGATCTGTGAGCTGGTCCTTGCTGCTCGCTGGTGGCAGCCCAGGGCAGCTGAGCACCAGCACGCTCCTCCCGAAGGCAGGGACAGCCCAGGAGAGGGGAAAAAGCCACTTCCTTCACTCCATGCACAGGAAGAGCGCGTC
>NW_008632257.1:3020-6936 GCF_000691845.1 Merops nubicus
TAGGAGCTGGGGAGAGGGTGCTGGGGGGGCTGCCCACCGGGCACGCGTGCGTGGGGGTCACCTGGCAGCATCCCACCTTCTCCCTCCTGCAAAGACCAGCTGCCTTGTCTTGTCTTCACTAGCTGCAGCAGGGGGGTGGGAAACTCCCAAATATTCCTGGAAAACGGAACCTGGAGGTGGTTTCTGCATCTCAGTCGTGTGGGCCAAGGGTTTTACCAGGTTGTTTGCTTGGTTCATTATTTCTCTCCCTCTGTGCTCAGCTCTCTCAGCAGCTCTGTGCTGCACAGGCAGGTGCAGCCTTTGGGGGCTTAGGAAAGCACCCAGAGTTTCACAGTGATGCTTCTCTGTCTGAACACATCTGCCAGGAGCTGCCAGGGTCTGCTCCTCAGCTCACACAGTAGCTCCTTTCAGCCTCTGAGGGGGTGGCTGCAAACAGATGCCATTTCATAAGCCCGGTCTCAGCAGGCAGATGAAGGCAGGGGCACGCCTGGCACGGCTCCCAGAGCTGCACTCACTGGGGGATTGCTGCTGGGCAGCTTCTCTGGGGCACAAAATGGGGCTGGAGGCCAGAAAGGTGCAAGCAGCTGGGCATCACTGGGGTGCTGGGTCAGCCTTGCCTCATGCTAATGGTTGCAGCGTGGTGGCACGGGCCCAGCTCTTGCAGTGAGAGATGCTGGAGGTGCCCAGAGCCCCCTGCCTCAGGGCTCTGGCTGCAGGGAAGGGAAGGAAAGAGCCTGTCCTGGGGCACAAGGCAGCACTGGGAGCCCACTCAGGGGGTGGGAGTGGGCAGCAGGCTGGTGGGAGGCAGTGCTGCTCTGCATTGGGTGCTTTGGTCCCAGAGGTGCATCCTTTTCCCTCCCTAGCTCCAGCTCCTAGGAGAGCAGCCCCTGATGGACCAGCCCACCCTGGCACTGATGAGAGATCAATGGTGGATTCTCTTTAGTTTTGTCCCAAAGAGCTCCTCAGCTCCAGCTTTTTCCTCTTCTTTCCCTCACGTTTCTCTTTAATGAACATACCACGTTTCCCTTTCTGCTTTCTCCCTTCCTGTTCCTCGGGAAGGACCCACGAGTCTCACCCCCCTGCTGGCAGGGCCTGGCTTTGATTGGAATGATGATGATTATTGTTTTAGATTAAGAATTTAGTGTGGATAAATTGTTCTCACTTCTCCCTCTGCTTATTCACTTTCCCTTATTAAACAGTTCCATATTGAATTACTTTTTCTCCTTTCCCAACCCTTCCACCCTGCAGCCTTTTCATGTTGGCCACATTAATTATTCTCTGTGGCTTTTAAGGTTTTCCTTTATTAATTTCAGGGTAAGAAGAGACAGGTCTCTGCCTCTGTTCCCCACCCACCACAAAAGGAGTGGTGGGATTGGCTTGGCTAGTGGTGATTTCCATCCCCTGGGGTAAAACCAAACTGGTGCAGAAGTGCCCCCGTGCCCTGTGACTTTCCCTCGGGTGCAGGGGAGGAGATGCCCCATCCCCAAATCCTCATCCCAGCCCTGGGTGCTTGAACCACTGACCTCGGCAGCAGCTCCTGGCCCTGAGCAGCTCCCTGAGGGCAGCCCAGCTCCTGCTAATCTGGGAATTGTATGCCAGGAAGCACACACCCAGCTGACCTGCCCGGCACGCAGCCGGCCGGGGACGCACCAGCTCTCCCCAGCTCTCCCCAGCTCTCCCCTCCAGCAGCTCAGGGCTGTTCCTGAGCACTCCTCAGCGTGTGAGGCCTGCCTGGTTCCCTCCCTGAGCTGCCCGAGGGTCGGGCACCTGCTCTGGCTGCAGTGCCAGGGCTCTGTGCTGCCACGCTGGGACGGGGCTCCCAGCACTGCAGGGTGTGGGGTGCTCTCGCTGCCATCTCCTGCCCCTGCCAGTCCCTGGGGCACATCACAGAATGGGGCTGCAGCACCTGAACTTGCTGATGAACCAGAGACCATGGCTGTGAGAGAGATGAACTCCCTGATCAGCTCTGGGGTGTTTACTCTGGACCCTAACAATGGCAATTAACCACAGCCATCATTGCTTTCTTGCTAGATTGGTTTAGCAGGTCTGTGCTGGCGATAGAATCAGAGAATCACTGTGGCTGGAAGGGACCTCTAGGATCATCAAGTCCAACCTTCATCTCACCGTCACCCTAGTCACTAGACCACAGCCCCAAGTGCTGCATCTACTTGTTTTTTGAAGCCCTCCAGGGATGGTGACTCCAGCACCCCCCTGGGCAGCCCGTTCCAGTGCCTTACCAGTCTCTCAGGGAAGGAATTCTTCCTAATATCCAACTGAAACCTCTCCTGGTGCAACTTGAGGCCATTTCCTCTTGTTCTATCACAATTAATTTGGGAGAAGAGACCAACACCAGCCTCACTCCAACCTCCTTTTAGGGAGAGGTAGAGAGCAATAAGGTCTCCTCTCAGTCTCCTCTTCTCCAGACTGAACACCCCCAGGTCCCTCAGCCAGGCTCCATAAGGGATGTTTTCCAGCCCTCTCACCCCTCATTGCCCTTCTCTGGACCTTCTCCAGCCCCTCCCATGGGCAATACCCTATCCTCATGGGATAGACCCTTCCCACATCACCTTCCTGGGTACCACACCTCTCTATCCTTGACCCATCCTTAGAAACCTTGAGCTCCAAATAGACTTCACTTCTGTGCAAAACCGTTGGAGATTTCCCAAAGAAAAGTGCTGTCCCCTCTGGGTGTGGCCCTTGTCCCCGGGGCCTGTGCTGGGCTGGGCAGGCTGCTGGAGGTGAGCTGGGTGGGTTCTTCTGCTCCCCCCTTCCAGGGCAGAGTCAGGCCTGTTGCCTTGAGAGGAACCTGCACTTCCACGTCAGGCTGCCACATCCTGCTTGGGGCACTTTGAGCAGGCTGTTTGCAAACCCTGAGAGCCAGGGAGGCTGCTCACAAGCCCTGGGAGCTACAAAAGCCTCTGCAGCCCCCCAGGGCTTCCCAGATCCGGGGCTGGAGGGCTCTAACTGCAGCTCTCCCAGCTGTGGAGATGGATGGACCAGTGGGACCCCTCTGGGAGGCTCAATCCAGTTTCCTGCATCCTCCTGCACTTGGCTGCAGCCTTGTCCTGAGACACCTGGTCTTGCTTTGCTGATTCTGCATCTTCAGCAGCACCATGAAGTCCCAGTCGTGGGCTCCTTCATGCAAGAAGCTGTCCCAACAGAGAGGAAAATAGATGACCAGTGCCTGAAATAATTTGCAGGCTGAGATTTCCAGGTCTCATAAAACCGTGGTGAAGTTGTGTTACAGATGTGAGACTCTCTGATATTACAATGGTATGAGCCAACATAATAGAATATTTAAAATGAAATATTCATCTGGATCCTCAGCCCGTGGAAGGGATAGAGATCTGCTGGCTTCTGTGGACTCACACTCATTTATTTTTTATTATGACCCATTTGTATCGTGATGGCACCCGGGAGGTCCTAGGAGGTGGCCTCCAGCTTCAGCCCCCGTTACTTTGGGGGCTCTAAAATCACAGAGCAGCTCAACACTCTGTGCCCCACATTGGAAGCTGCTGAGGATGTAGCCTGGTATTTTTTTAGAAAACAAACCCTTCTCTAACACAGGCAGCACTCCCTCCACCCAGGGCGTCTGCACGGGCACGGAGCCTTCCCTGGCCTCCAGAGTCCCCTCCCCAGGCTGATGGGATCGTGCTGGGAAGGAGATTGTCATTTCAGCAACAAAGAGTGCTCACAGTCCCCCACCAGACGGGAGAAATATTTGCCAGACAAAGACTCTATTTTCAAGGAAATCCTCTGACTTCTGCATTAAATGAGAGAAATGATTCAAGCTCTGGAGGCAAGTGGCTGAAACAGCTGTGGGTAGGAAATTCTCATGTCATGGGCTGAGCCCATGCTCCCCTGCCTGGTCCACAGTGGGAGCAAGAGCCACTTCTACAAGCAGATGTCATTCCTG
>NW_008632257.1:6947-7880 GCF_000691845.1 Merops nubicus
ATGATTTGAATCCTTTTGTGGACGTAGGCTGCAGACACACCTATTTTCTATTTGAAAAAAATAGGAATTTATTACCCTCCCAGAGGGATGCCTTGGGCTTGTGCAATGGGGCGAAGCAGCAGAGAGCTGGGAGCACCCAGCACCCAGGGCTGCTCCTGGCCAGGATGAGGCCACTTGCCTCCAACCCATGGGGAAAATCCAAGGCAGGATTTCCAGCCAGCGTGTCCTGCACGGGGCCGGGGGCTGCGAGGTGGCTGCGTGCTGCCTTTCTCTCCCCAGAGCCCTGATTTTGATCAAAGGAAACATTAGTCACTGAAAATGAAGTGCTACATGTCAGCCTGGCATCCACGATAAAGAAAACTCCTCTTCAGCAGCACGAACATGGTTTGCATCCCACTTGAAACGTCCGAGGGGTGGACTCTCAAGCTGCCCAGTTCCAGCTGCCTCCCCACAGCCCCGGGCGAGCTGCTGGTGCCTTCAGAAACCGTGGCCCAGCTCCTGCTCCGGATCTGTGCCTGCCGCAGTGTATAAAAGAGCCTTTGGGTCTGTTAGTGTCTATAAAATGGAATATTATGGTACCTATCATTTTTAAAGCTGGCTCCGATCCTGCAAATAAAACACCTCTGCGGTTCCTTTTTTCCCTTCTCCTTTAACAGCTATAAACTCTGCCCAGCTCTTCCCCTTCCCTCTCAGCCTGTGACTGGTGTGGTTTATGGCGTTGTCACAACCCCCTGACTGATTTACACGTCAAGGCAGCGAACGGTCGCTCCCATCCAGCCCCTTATCCCGGGGCTCCGGGTGAGTCAGCAGCGTGGAGCACAGGCGTGACTAACTCTTCCCTCTGCACCAAGCAGGGATTTCGGGGCTTTGTTCCACGCATTCCTCCGTGCTGCTGGAAGCTGCTTCCCCGGCACGGCAGCGTGACTCACCCCA
>NW_008632258.1:0-265 GCF_000691845.1 Merops nubicus
AACAGAAGGTACCGATTGCTTCTCATATAGTACATCACAGGCAATACTGAACAAACAGAGGCTCTCTGCTCCCTATACATCAGCTGATTCATCGACTAGAGAGCCAGGGGGTGATAAATGACTCAGTCACCTTTCAACAGCCCTGTATGGCCTGTGCATAAACCCAATGGTGAATGGAGAGTAACTGTGGCTTATCGTAGCCTGAACAAGGTTACACTGCCGATGAGTGTGGCTGTACCAGACAAGGTGGAACTCCCGTATGCAC
>NW_008632258.1:756-1092 GCF_000691845.1 Merops nubicus
CAGCCCCGGGTGGCCGGTGCGTAAGCCAAAGGGTGAATGGAGATGAACCGTGGACTACCGTGGCCTGAACGAGGTGACACTGCCAATGAGTGCGGCTGTACCAGACATGCTGGAACTCCAGTATGACCTGGAGTCCAAGGAGGCTACATGGTATGCCACTGTTGACATTGCTAACGCGTTTTTCTTCATTGCCCCAGGGGTGGAAGCACAGCTCGACGATCTGCCATGGGCTGATCCAGACTGCACTGGAGAGGGGTGGAGCTCTAGAGCATCTGCAGTACATAGATGACATCACATCATTGTATGGGGCAGCAGAGGAAGTCTATGAGAAGGGTA
>NW_008632259.1:0-3225 GCF_000691845.1 Merops nubicus
GCAGGACCTTGCACTTGGCCTTGTTAAGTTGCTTTAGGGCAGCCTGGAGGTTTTGCTCACAGGAGGAATTAATTTATGGCTTGGGTGCCTGGAGCACCCTGAGGTATGGAGACAGGAGGTGAAGCTTGCTGCTGGATGTGGCTTTTTGAGGCTTCTTGATTAGGTGGGCACCACACAGCAGGCATGTGTTGTTGATTGTGGCTTCATGTGCTGGCACAGGTAAGTGGACAGGACAGAGGAGGGGTTTGTGGGGGGCTTGGCAGTAGCTGTGAATGCAGCTGTGGTCAGAGGAGATATGGGTGCTGTGGCAGTGGAGCTGTATGGGCAACTGTTATTTGCACAATATAGAATAATAGAATCATAGGACAGCTTGTGTTGGAAGGGACCTTAAAGATTATCTAGTTCCACCCCCCTGCCACAAGCAGGGACACATTCCACTAGACCAGGTTGCTCAAAGCCCCATCCAACTTGAACACATCAAGGAATGGAGTATCCACAACTTCCCTGGGCAACCTATTCTATTGTCTCACCACCCTCACCGTGAAGAATTTCTTCCTAATTTCTAATGTAAATCTACCCTCTTACAGTTTGAAGACATTATCCCTCGTCCTGTGACTACAAACCCTTGTAAAAAAATCCCTCCCCAGCATTCTTGTAGGTCCCCTTCAGATACTGGGAGGCTGCAATAAGGTCTCCCCAGAGCCCTTTCTTCTCCAGGGTATTGTTCATCCCAACTCTCACAGCCTGTCTTCATAGGAGAGGTGTTCAATCCCTCTGGTCATCTTTGCAGCCCTGCTTTTGACCTGCTTCAACAGGTCCATGGCCATGTACTGGCCTAGTTTTTGCAGCTTCTCAATTATGGCTGATACGAAGATATTTGCAGTGGGTTGGTAATACGCTTAGAGTGAGATGACACAAGTTATTTGTATTATCTCATTGAGTATTTAAAATTGAAATTGGACAAAACCTTCTGTTAGGTATAACGTTCCATTAAAGGAGCTCACTGGTGATTTGGCTCATGGTGTTGATAGTGTAGCACATTGTACCCCACAGAAAGCTCCTCCTGTTTCCTCCCCTAGAACCACAGTCCACACCACCTTGATAGTAATTGCACCAGCAGCATTTCTAAAGGGGCTTCACACTGTACTTGTGAGGAAGTGGGCAAGACTCAGCAATAAAAACTGATGCAACTGCTGTTTGTGTTACAGGAATAATTATTGGTTTATTAACATAAAAATTACAAACATTTTAGGCAGAATTTCAGAGCCCAAACTGGAATCAGTGCTTTCAACAAAACAGAGACACATTGAGTGTGAGAAGAGAGACAGATGTCTGCCACAGCTGTAGGACAGGAGGGCTGACATCCAGGCACTGAGGAAGGTGCTGGTGACCAAGCAAGGCTGGAAATGGTCACGGATTCAGTAAGGACATGAATGCGAAGGCAGGATTTGGTAAGGAGGAAGCTGGTGGGACTTGCAGAAGTTCCCAGGCCAGGCCATCCCTTAGAGCAGGGCAAGAGGACAGCCAGTGACGAGGCATGCGCATGCCCAGTTGCTCCGAGATCATGGAGCAGATGGCAATGGGTCTGTCCAATGCCATGCCAGGCTACCCAGCCAAAAAGGGCTTTCCCAACTGGTGGAAGAAGCACAGAAATCAGGAATCCTCATCCCCAAATCCTACCCTGCACCTTTTGCCCAGAGAAACATTGCCCTGTCATCTACTTGGTCCCTCTCTCTGGTGAAGGCAGGACGCTTTCCAGCATCAGCGGATTTTCTTTAGGTAGAGGTGAATCCCATTCTTGGAGCGAAGGATGATCTGAGGTATTTTGCAGGGAGGCTTGGCAGGGTCGGGTGAGAGCTCGAAGCGGAGCAGGGTCAGGGCCAGCGCCACCTTCATCTCATTCATGGCAAACTGCTGCCCGATGCAGTTCCTGGGGTACAACAGAGCAGCTCAGCCCCCCGATCTCCGTGCAGGGCACAGCAAAGCCCTGCTGCTGGATCCCAAACCCATTACACTAGCACACAGCCCTCCACTCTGCAGCTCTGGGGACCCCAGGCAGTGTTTTGGGTGGCAAAAGCAGGGGCACGGGCTGAGCAAGGGGAATCCAGGGGAGCAGCAGGAGATCCTGGATGTGTGTTCACTATGCATGGAATGAGAGGGAAGATGGGGAAGCCAAAGGAGAGGTCAGCAAAGCCGAGGTGGTAGGTCTGCAATGTGTTTGCCTTGGTGGAGTGAGCACAGGGCGAAAGGAAGGATTTGGAGCAGGGGAGGCGGGTGACTGAAAGGTCAGAGGGATGGGACAGGTCTCTGCATCAGGGAGGGCAGCTGAGCCCAGGATGCTCCAGGCTCCGCAGAATGCCAGCAGGATGCTCCACAGCTCTAGGACCTGGTTCCCTGTCCCCAGCAATGCTGACGTCTCATTTTGCCTACTGGCATCAGAACCCCCCTGTGGCATAAGCACTTGTTACATGCTCCCAAACTCTGCAGGGCCAGGACTTCAGGCGGTGGTCTCTGAAAGCACTCTGAGTGCTTCCCACAGACAGCAACTCTAACTGCAGCACATGCTCCCCAGGCCAAGCAGTTTCCCGGGATGTGTGCTTTCTCTCCCTGCTGCTCCCTCCCACACCCTTTACCTCGTCCCAGCTGAAAAAGGCAGAAAGGCGTGAGAGTGTCTGCCAGAGACGTTTTCCGGGGAAAAACGCGAAGGGTCAAACACCTGGAAATGAAGAATACGCAGGAAGAAAAAGTGCTTATTTAGGGAACACAGTACTGACCAGCATCTTCAAAAGATGTCCTTCCATAATTTCTGACCAATCTCATTGGAGGTAAGTAATTTTGAGATGGACTGAAGCTCATACACCAGATTCCCTTGCTTTGGACCAAGCCTGGCAATGGCGTTGCCAAGATAAACTAGACATAGATATAATGAAAACCAAGGCGCCGGGATTCAATTCTCCACCTGTAGGCTGAGAAAAAAAATCCTCTTTTTGCCTGTCAATACAACAAGCTCTTCAGAGCACTTTGTCCTACTGTTTGGGCAGCAGCCAGCCCTAATGCTGCTGTCTGACCATCCTGTGTCACATCTAGCCAAGACCAAGGCAAGGTGGTCACTTCTCAGTTTGATTCCCATGGACAAAGGTGTTTGGGAGCAGAGGGGGAGCTCTGCTCTCCTGCTAGCAGCTGTGGGGACATCGGCAGAGGCACAGCATAAAGGGGAACAGTTAC
>NW_008632259.1:3256-3946 GCF_000691845.1 Merops nubicus
GGGGAAAAGTTATTAGAAGGTCAAAGGAAAACTCACCAAAGGGTCCTTCCACACTGCAGGGTTTCTGTGAATGAGATAAATGCTTATCGCAGCGATGCTGCCTGCGGAGCAATTGATGAGGAGAAAAGGGTTCAGTGACAAAGAAACTAATAAAGGGAAGGTTGCAGAGTGCTCAAACAAAGGTCTGTCTAAACCGCCGTGGAAGTCTGTCAACTGGAAACCAGTGAGGGTTTTTGCATTAGCTTCAGAGGAAACTAACCATTTGCACTTGTTAAGTTGTAAGCAGACAAAAGGTGGAAATGAGGACGGCACCGGCACTGCGGGCACATCATCCTCACACCAACTCCCAGGGCAATTCCCACACCACAAGTTGGGATGGGACCAGTCCCTGTCCCTCTCCCTCTGGGCCTGCCATTTGCTGAAATGGGTAAATCATGAGCTTGTGTTTGGCCAGGACGAGAAGAGCCTTTTGGCAGAGGCATGGTGCCCTGTAGCAGTGGTGGCAGGAAGGATGTCACAGGGATGCTGCTGTACAGCCCAGACCTCAGTCTGTCAACAAGATGTAAGCATCTGCACAGTCCTCTCTGACCATCTGTTCCAGCAAGGAGCAGGCCACAGAGGCAGGGCTCTCACCTTTGCTCCATGGCAGGCAGCAAGATGTCCAAAAGCACAATTTTGTGAAGCAGGAAT
>NW_008632259.1:3977-14257 GCF_000691845.1 Merops nubicus
TTACAGACCTTCTGGCAAGGTGCGTCCATCAGGGAAGGTGATGGCTTTGCTGAGCTGTCGGGACACGCCAGGCACCGGTGGGTAAAGACGAAGGCTCTCCCTGATGCACATGGTGCTGTAAGTCATCTTGCCCAGGTCCTCCCTGTTCGGACAGAGGCAGGATGAGCCCCACACCACCCAGGACCAGGAGACCCTTTGTCCCACAGCCATCAGCCCCCAGGACAGATCTTGCAATGAGGGATCTGCAATGCCCAACCACAGGCTGCTGCAAATTTGGGATCCCAAGACGTCTCTGAACAACCTTAACAACTTCTGAACAAGTTTACATGCAAAGTGACAGCAAAAGGTTTTATCTGGGGTTGGGCCAGGGTAGGGTTAATGTTCACAAGTGGCTGGGGGGGTGCCGGGGCGCACCATGTTCACAAGTGGCTGCAGCTGTGCAGGGCCATAGCCAGGATAAGCAACCCAACCAGCCAATGGGATAGTCGATACCATACTGACATGCCTTCTACAAAAGGGGACTGTTTTCAGCAGGTGGCTTCAGCATGCGGCCAGAGAAGAGAGAGCTGCGTCTTGGGCAAGAGGTTTATTATCACTTGCTTTATATATTACTTCACTGTTATTATTATTGTTGTTGTTTCTCCTCCCTTTGTGTTCTACTAAACTGTCCTTATCTCAATCCATGGGACTTTGTTGTTCTACTCCCCTAACATGTGGTGGGGGCTGGGGAGGGAGCAGTTGCTGGTGTTTAGTTGCCAGCTGAGGTTAAAACACAACAGGTGAAAAGCTGCAATTACAATGTCCTACGGTGAGAAAACAGGAGACAGCAAAGAACAACACTATAGGCCCAAGTCTTAGCAAGGCACTTGGCTTGTCTCCTGGTCTGGGATGTTTTTTTTTTGTGTCTGCCCTGGTAATATGAACCCTGAAGGGCAGGGAGGCAGCTTTAGCTGAAGGATACAGTATCTACTCCATCTATGAAGTCCCTGTGCACACAGCAACCTTTGGCACACCTGCTTTCAAGACCTGAAGACGTTGCTCACTTAGAAATACTAAATAAATAAATGGGAAACAAAGTTACCAGCTGAGGAAATGTGCAACCTTACCACTGAATTGTCTCCCGGTCCCCCATGATCTCCTGGATCTCCTCCCGGCACCGTGCCTGGTGCTCAGGGTGTGACGCCAGGCAGTACAAGAGCCAGGAGAGCCCGCTGGCTGTCGTGTCGTGGCCCTCAAACATGAACGTGTCCACCTCAGCACGCAGGTCCTCATCAGACAGTCCAGCTCCATTCTCATCCTAACAGCCCAGAGACACTTTAAGTAGCCCATATCTATCTAAAAATGATATCTATTATAGTGGCCCAGATACCTATATATAAAATATCAAATCCCAAGAAAGGACATTATATTCCTTCAGCTATTGCAAAGGGAGATGGTGATGACCCTCAGGTGTGTCTAAACAAAATCATTCTCTAGTCTGAATTCTGTGCCCCTTTTATTCTGCTTATAAATCCCTTTATCCTCCCCAGCTAGATGATGAAACCCCTCTGTGTGTTGTATACTCCAGCAGAAGCTAACAACATTGCTCCTCGCCACTCACTTTGGCACACAGCAGAATGTCCAGGAAATCTAAATGTCTCTTCTTCTGGATCTTTTCAAATTCCTGTTCATCTTTAAGTGACTCCTTTCGCTCATGGATCACCTTGTCTGGGGAAGAAGGAGTGAAGTTTTCAGCAGGGGCAAGAGATGCTGAGCTGCAAAGTTGTCCTGCCAGTGCAGAACTTACTCAAGTGGGGTGACCACCTCTCAGTTCATGATGCATTTGACGTGTGCTTCCACATCCCAGGCAGTTTGGCGTTTTAGCAGCATGGCAACAAATGCTGTGCATATCGACACCCTTTTCTGCAAACTTCTTTGTTCACCAGACTCCTCAGCCTATTTTTCCCACCCCTCCTGCATAAAAAATCACGTCAGGACTGAAAAAGAAAATCATCCCTTGGTATGGGTGTTGCCTGTAGCACCCATTCTGAGTCTCACCAGTCTCTGTTAACAGGAGCATTCCCAGAGGGGAATTCCTCCATTAGTCCAGTTTAATAATCCAGGAGCTGTGAGACTTCCCTTGCTTCATGCCTACGTGGGACCACTGCTGCAAGCTTACGCTCTGCTCAGATCCTGGCTCTGAGCACCTGGGCAGGATCACTGCATGGGCTGGAGGCAACCCCGCTGCCTCCATCAGCCATCACCCAGCCTGCTGGAGAGCTTTGCCAGAGGATAGAGGCAGGGAGTACCTGTGTGGTCGTGAGCCAGCTGGCAGACCTTCCTGAACCGATACCCGTGGGGGCTGAGCCAGTAAATGATGTCGTTGTGGTAGGGGAAGATGCGGAGGCGCTGGTGCACCATGTGGCACAGGTCGTAGACAGCCTGGATGTAGGTGTTTTTCCTGGGGAGAGGGGAAAGGGGCAAGTTTGCAAATTTGGGACCCTAATGACAAGTGATTTGCCCACTTTCCTTTGGAGCTGCAAACTTTCCGTCAGGGCCTGGAGCTGCCAGTGCTGACCTGTTGGTCTGGCAGTTGCTGTGATAACTGAAGGCACATTTCATGATGCTATCCAGTGTCATCAAGCTGACATGCTCAAAGAGCTCCACTGGTTTCCCGTTTGTGATCAGCTGCTCCCATTTATCCTGGGGTGCAAAGGAGACAAAAATGAGAAGGCAAGGGACAGTTTTGCATGATCCGCAGTTGCTCTCTGGTTAAACGAGTGCTCAACTAGGGATATATCCCAGAGAATTGGGAAAAAGAAGGGAACCTCTTAGTTGCCATCAAAATTCTGGGGAAGGGAAACCAAAAGCAGGATGATAAATACAAGATTTGCCTTAAGCAGCTGCTACTCTCGAATCCTGGCAGTGGTGAGCCCTGGTACACCCTATCCTGGGCAAGGGCACCCTAGAGAAGCCCAGGATGGGTGTATTGCTGTGGGAGGGGCTGTGTTACCAAAGTATTTCTTGGGGTGCAGTGTGTTTCCTGCAGTAGAGCAGCATATGCTGGCGTTGGGCTTCACCAAGCCTGTGTTTGCTGCCTCTGCCTCACAAGCACAGAGTGCCTTTGGTGTCTAAGATGCAAGCTTCCATCTCATGGTCTCTCTCTGTTGTTTTTTCCAGGATATAATATAGGAGCTCTTCCTTAACTCTTCCCATAGGGGACAGTTTTTCCCTAGAGAAACTATAAGTAGTGCCTCTCTTGCCTGGAAGACATGAAATTATATTGAATCCTCTGTCTCTTCATGGCTGTAAGGAACCAGTGGACTCAAAAGCCAAGAAAGGGAAGAGATGGAGGAGAACAGTCACACCTGAAACTCCCATGGCATGAAACCAGGCTGGGGAACAGGGCTTATATGGACAGACTTACATCCTTACACATACAACGATTGCCACCTGGTGGCATGGGCTCCCAGAATAGGCACTTTGCCTCGAATGCAAGGAATTATAAACTGCCAGGTGCTAGTGTGCACTGCAAAAGCTTCCCTGGCTCTCAAGCCCCCAGCTCCTAGCTGCTCCCTGGGTCATGTGGAACTGCTGGGAAGGTTGGATGGAGAGAGGCAGAGGAATAGATCTGGTACCCAGACCCCTGCTGGTCCATGTGTGCAAAGCCTGGTGCCCGTGACCTGTAATTCACATGGGTTTCTATTGTGCCAATGGAAGAGCAGCCCAGTTTCACCATGTGTTAGGCAAGGCAGGGATTATGATCCAGTCATGGGTATGTCAACAGCAAATGATAACCTTTACCCTAAGGTCCCAGTATAGCACTGCTCTTACCTTCATTTTTTTGGGACTTATTATGAACCTTTATTTACTTCAGTTCTTCATTTACAAAAACAGCCTAGAAGAAGTTGCTGTTTGGATTGCTATTATGCACAGTTTGGGGATGGCAGTAATCTTAGTCCTCAGATCTTAGCCACAGAGCCCAAAGCAGTACCAGAGACATAGCCCCTGCAGGAAGGCTCAACCTGCTTGCTCCTTCCAGCCCACAGGCAGGGCTTTGTGGTGGCTCAGGAACATCAACCACTACAGCCTGTCCTTACAATTACCAGGCTGTGAGCAAGGGCCTTGCAAGAAAACCCTGCACTAGCATTTACCTACTGACCAGTCAGGATCAAGGGAAAGAAAAGAAGGCAGAGAGAGGAGCATCAGATATGAGTCCTACCAGCATGACGTTAGTAGACTCAGCCATCAGGGCCACGTACGGTTTCAAGACATCGTAATGAAACCCTGGAGTCAGGAGTTTTCGGTGTTGATGCCATTTTGGCCCATGTAAGATCAGCAACCCGTTCCCTGGAGAAACACAGGCAAGGCAAGTTTTGCTGGGCACAGCCAGGCTGCTCTCACCTGCCTGTGGACACAGCCTCTGCCTGCAAGGAGCGTGGTTAAATCTGCTGTCTGAGCTGCTCCAAATGTTGCTGTCAGCTTCAGGGTTCCCAGGGCTAGAGCAGAGCCCTGCTTACTGAAACCACACAGTGCTGCCTCAGAAAAGAAACAGTGACACTGATGGTGCTCAAAGTTCTGATCAGCAGATGCATTTTTCACTGGTCCTCCACTGAATCTGAGCTTCTCTCATCATCAGCCTTTGCTACCTACAGATGTTCTCGTTTGTACATATGACTATGTCTGAACTTCCTTTCCTCAAACCACAAAGAATAGCATTATTTAGTACCTTTTCAAATAAATGTAATAATTTCTGGAAGCTTTTAGTTATCACTGCATCAAGGAACAAGCACAAAATGCATTTTATTTATAGCATGTTCTGGAATAACTTTGGAATAATTCCTAGTAGGCAAAGCCCTGGGAATACATACCGATCCACGGGATAAGGTGTTTATAACTCATATTATCCTTGGGATCTGTTAAAAAAAAAAAAAAATCAAGAAAGAAAAATAAAATGCTAAATGTTTCAATAGCATCAACCCACTGGTTTGCACCTGAAAGCTCCCTCTGGGCTGGGCTGGGTATGGAGCAGAACCAATGGCATCCCTGCAGAATTAAACAGTATTTCACAACAAACCAACATTGTTTGGCCCAGCTACAAGAAAACTTGCATAAAAGCAGATGCCCAGGATGGAATAAACAAGCATACTGTTAGTTCAAAGTCTGTGCTATGTGGTAAATGATTAACCCTCCCAGACAGCACTGCTTAGCACCTTTCTCTCCAGGTGCACTAAAGATATGTCTCCACAGTAGGAGCCAGGGGTCTGAGCTGACATACAAAGCTTCTAGCTGCCTTCTCCTTCTTGGTGTCAGGCACCAAGAAGGTAAGTTTTCAAGGAGCACATGAAGAAGTTTGATCTGACAGATTTGGAGTGGCCCTGGTCAACCCCACAGCCCTGTGCCTGAAGCACTGAGGACATGGCATGAAGGAGGGATATCTCTCCATGCCTTTAGTTGACTTCTGCAAGACAACCTCCCTGTGAAATCCTGCCTTGCTGTGAATTTTTAGGCTGGTATGGGAAATCTATAGACTGTGGTTGTTGCTCCACAGCTGAAGTAACCATCTCCTCACCTCCTCTGGCCAACAGAACCTTGGCATAGTCGGGATTGGTGACAACCAGGAATCCCGAGAAACTCCCGAACCAGACAGGGTGAGCGTCTCGGTACTTCCATGCCCAGATCTCTGCCTTGTCCAGCACCTCCTCCTCCTTGAGAAACTGTAGTTATGGGGAAGTAAAAAGAGAAATATTTAGATTAAGAGGAGAGAAAAGCAATTTCCCAAACTACTTTTTTAGACTAATCGAGGTCTTCCTGTATCACAAAACCAGGTGACCACAAACAAGGTGTTATCCCTCTGGGTTTGCAGAGTGTGAGAAGTAGAGATGCGAGTTATTTTTAAATATATAAATTATATAAAACAATTATTCCTTATCAATTGACCCTAACCACAGAGAACATCCTTTGGGCCAGGGAAGGTGCCTATCAGTGCACGTTCTTTTTCCTTTGCCATCCCAGAGAAGACTCAGATTTGCCCCAGACAGCATCTGCAGCATGAAAATATGTTCTCGCTTGCACATGGCTGAGCGATTGGCACCCTGCAGTCAGGAGAAAATACAGCAGCACTGTTAGAGCAGCCAGCAGCATTGCTGCTGTGTCTGCCCTGGTGCAACAATGCCTCCTGACCATGAAACCTGGGCCACAGCTTCCTCCAGCCATTTAGCTGGAGAAAGCCAGTGTCCAGGTAAAAATTCAGCAGAATGAGTCCACAGTCACCAATGGAGTGTATGGAGGAGGAGATACTGGTTAACAACATTAGGTTAAGATTTCATTGATTAGCAGGAATTTAATTTAATAGGCAATGAAGAGCTCATGCTCCCAGAATGCTTCATCTCTTGTCCTTTGAAGCTGCACGCTGAGGAATAACATGAGCACCAGCATTCGTGTCAGCAGTGCTAGCAGGTTTACTCTTCAAAAGTTATCACCATTTTATTGCTATTATAGCCAGTGCTGTTGTATATTAATCAGGCAACAGCCAAAGGACAAGTGGAAAGAAACAAAGTCTCAGGCAGAGAAAAACATCACAAGGAAAAAATCGTGTACGAATTCCCTTTTTGTTGAACAAAATCTACTCTGCCACAATACACAGGAAGAAGGATTTTGGTGAGCCAGGGCTGACATAGCTGCTGCTGCTTTGACTTGATGCTTGAGTCAGTTAAGTCTGCAGACTGGTGCAGAAATCAGCCACAAAGTCACCCTATTGAATGAACCAGGTGAATATTTGCTCAGTCATTTTGGGGCTGAAGTTAACTCGACCCAGTTTTTAGTTTGTCTAATGTTTCTCAACCTGGGAGATGGCTCACACTCCAATAATCACCCATGTCAGGGCTGTCTTGGAGAGGATGTGGGGTGCACAGGCTGTGTGGGGTCATGGCCAGGCTCCTTGCTCCAAGGCTGTGAGCTGGGGGGTCCCTGAAGCACATCCCATATATCTCCTGCATTTGGCAGAACGACAAACTACATCTAGCTTTCATTTATGAGAGAAAGCTATTGTTCAACTTCTCTTGCTCAAGTTCAAGAAATTTGACTTACTAAAGAGAACATCAGTTTTTCTTGTTGCAGGGCACAAGTTTTTGGGTAAAAGGAAGCAGCCCTCCCCAGCGCCTACACCTTTGGCAATGCCAGCAGAAGCAGGGCTTGGCACAGTGCCTTTAGCCGAGTGACACTTGAATGCATGAAAGTCCCTTTCAAACGTCTGCTTGTGCTTCCTCCCACTACGTAACCACAGAAAGCATAGATGGAACTAACTGGGAGATGCTGAGCAAGCCTTGCTGGCAGAAGTCCTAATGCTAGAAGCCTTTGTATCCAGCCTTGGTTTTGGAGTGCTGGCACAGTTTGTGCTATAAAGAACCATCTCGCACTGACAGAGGGTGGGATAGGTTTATCTGAGAGGACAGGTTACCTCCAAGGAACCTCCACCTGCTGTGCTGAACACTCCCAGGGCACGGGGTGCAAAGTCCAGCAGGCTGCAGAGGAAGAGGAATGGAAAGCTCCAGCCTCTTAACCAGGGCTGCATCTCCAGCCTCTGCATGAAAGACCATCGCTTCTACCTCTTCCTGCCCTGGGGCTCGAAAAGTATAACTCCCACTCACGTCTAAGGAAGAAAGGTAATAGCCTCATTTCACATTAAAATGCAAGTTTTGAAATGGATCCAACACTAACAACATGTGGGAAGAGGCGCTTAAAGGCACTTTTAATGACTACGCCCCAACAGCAAATGAAACCGAAAACATGAGAGCTGAAATCTAAGCATGAAGTTCCACCAAGCTCAGCCAGAACCAGGCTGGCTTCCCTAATCTGCACAGGGCAGAAGTAGGCAAAGGGCTGGAGAGGGACGGAGAGCCCCCGGGGCAGTGACCCCGCTGTCCTCTGCTTCCCACCAGCTATGGCTAGGGGAAGTCAGTGCAGCCAACTCGGGGTTTTAACCAAGTCGTGCTGCCACAGTGAGACTGCACAGCTCTATACAACCTCTTCTGACACCTTAATATAATTTCTAATATACCTGAGATACTGAACTGACCTGAAACAAAACTGGCAATGAATTGCTTTGTATCAGCAGGATAGGAAATGGCAATGCTCTCCTTGCAGAGAGCTCTCAGGTCCTCCTTCGAGGTGCGTGTAAACTTTGTATTCAGCCTGTGCCCAGAGCACTGCTGGTTTCCTCAATGCATCAATGAACTTTGGGCTCCGGGGAACTCAGCAGCATTTAATCAGCAAACAATTAAACATGCAAAGCAGGAATTCTTCAAAAAATACTCTCCCAGGTAAAAAGTCAAGTTGTGAACAACTGAAGGGAGAGAGTGATCCGCACAAATGGTTAAATCCCATTCCAGGATAAATAGTCACAACTGACAAACAGACGAACGTACTTTATTTAATTGCAGTTTTAAAGTCTAACTGGCAGCACAACTAAGCCCTGAACTGGCCCATCTTTATGCTTACATTGCCAAAAGACTGCCTGTCCTGTCCAGCGCAGCAAAACTGAGGCTGCCACGGCACAGACACAAGCCTTAAGAGGTCCCCTCCTGATTTCCCAGCTCCTTTTCAGTGTGTTTTTTACTTAATGCACCACATATTTGGCCAGAGCATGGCATCAGCATAGCCCAGGAGAGATCAGGGCAATTTGAAGCAGCATTTTGCATGTATGGAAAAGCCTTTTGCACCAGGCAGCTCAGCTACTCCTCACAAAGCTGCCAATGAATGGTGTAAATCTGTTTGCCAAGGTGGCCACGCTGATCTGTGTGGGCACGTGTGTACCTCGGGGAATAGCCACCCGCACCACGAATGCCTAGACAAGGCCTGGTTACATATGCAGGTTTAGTTAGTTGTGGCTTTAATGCAACCTTAAAAAGATCCGTAGCCCCTGTGCTGGATGCTCTATCTGGGATGTATTTTGTGGCTTAAACATGACTTCAAATGATGAATGCCCTGTCTGGCTCGCCTGGCCGTGAGGCCGATGCAAGCTGGCAAGGAGAGAATCACAGAATGGTTTGGGCTGGAAGGGACCCTAAACATCCTCTTGTTCTAACCCCCTTGCCATGGGCACAGACACCTTCCACTAGACCAGGTTGCTCAAAGCCCCATCCAACCTGGCCTTGACAGAAGGTGGCTCTGGATGCTGGGAGCAGTGTGCATCTGCTCAGCCTTGCAGGGACAGCCGTGGTGGCTGTGCCCTGACTTTCACAGCAGCAGACTGAGGAGCCTGCCCCGGGACAGAGCAGCACAGCTCTGCTGCCTCCAGTACCAGTTCTGGGTTACACCCTGGGCTGACCTTGTCCATGCCATGTTACAGTATTGCTTCCTTTGTGAGCCAGCAACGACATATTGCCACTGAGCAATTTGCAGTAGCCTGTGTGTGCTCTTCTCTAAACATCACAAAAAACATAGAATATTTTGGGTTGGAAGGGACCTTTCATTGTCATCTAGTCCAAGCCCCCTGCACTGAGCAGGGACATCTGCAACTAGAGAGGGTTGCTCAGAGCCCCGGCCAACCTCACCTGGAACGTTTCCAGGAATGTGGCATTGACTACCTCTCCGGGAAACCTGGGCCAGGGTCTCACCACTCTCAGTATAAAAATATTTCTTCCTTCTATCCAGTCTGAATCTCCCTCTTTTAGTTGAAAACCATCAGCCCTTGCCCTGTTACGACAGATCCTGTTAAAAAGATTGTCCCCACCTTTCTTATAAGCCCCTTTTAAGTACTGAAAGGCCACAATAAGGTCTCCCTGGAGCCTTCTTTCTCCAGGATAACCAGCCCAGCTCTCTCAGTCTTTCCTCACAGCAGAGGGGTTCTAGCCCTCGGATCATGTCTGTGGCCTACTCTGGTCCCACTCCAACAGGTCCACATCCTTCTTGTGCTGAAGAAGTTTGTATGGCTGAGAAGATGGATGCCCACCTCTCCTATCCCCTGGGACGGGGAGAACCAATCCTCCAAGACCACAGAGACAGGTCTCACCAGCATCATTCCCCAAAGCGTGAGGAAACACTCTCGCCATACCTCATGGACGTGGCCGAAGAGCCAGTGGGTCGGGTGGCCGGGAAAGTCGGCCAGCGCCCCGGTGGTACAGCTGGATGGCCTTCAGCAGCACGCAGGTCAGGCAGAACACGGCAGCCAAGTGCAGCACCCGGGAGACATCCACGCCCAGCCAGGACAGCTTCATCCTCCTCGGGAAGGCAGCGACCGGCGCCTGCCGGCTGGCTCGGGCGGAAAGCCGGTGTCCCGGTGCCCTGGTGGCGTCCCGGTG
>NW_008632260.1:0-6588 GCF_000691845.1 Merops nubicus
CCCCGAGACCAAGAGAGGGTCAGTTGGGAGCAGAGCTGAACAAGAAGCGTTCTGCGGCGAGGGTGGGGAGGCACTGACACAGGTTACCCGAGGAGGTGGCCGATGCCCGTCCCTGGAACCATCCAGGTGAGGCTGGCTGGGGCTCTGAGCGACCTGCTCTAGCTGCAGATGTCCCTGCTCCCTGCAGAGGGGTTGGATGCGATGAGCTTTTGCAAAAGCTGTTATGGAGCCCAGCTGCCTGCCACCCCCAGGGACCAGCAGCCTCCACCTGGTGCACAGGGTGGACCATGGGGAGGGGAAACAACCCCGGGATGGGGCAGGTGCTCTGGAGCTGCAGGACTAGGCTTGCAAGAAAAAATGAGGGAAGGCTCTGAAATAGGAGACGAGTATACTAAGCAGCAACATTGGGCTCAGTGGGGGCACGAGTGTGGCCAGCTGGCTCCAGAGGGCATTTTCAGGGAAGATGACTCTGGGTCCAGAGGGTTTTTTCAGGGAAGATGGTTCTCTGGAGCCCATCTGCAAGGAATCACTGGTTGCTGACTTGCAAAAGCCAGGCTCTGTGCACCATGCTAACGAGCAGTCAGTGAAGCCACAGTCATTTCCAGCAGTGATTTTATTGTCTCTGTGTTAAAGACATTATGGGTCAGGTAACACACCGGGAAACCTTGCCTGGGGTGTGCAGCCCAGGTTCATTCAGGTGCTGCATTGGATAGAGCTGAGTGAAGATCATAAGGAAAAACTGCTCAAAATGACAGAGTTGTTCTCCTTGGAGGGGTTTCCGAAGGAAATGTGTTTCATTTGGAATATCTCTAGGAAATCAAACTTTCAAAATGATTCATTTTAACTTCTCAATTTCCCTCTATTTCTCCCTTCTAGTCTCACGTTTCCTTTATTATTCTCTGTTGCCTCTGCTTTTGCCACTGAAACAGAAATGAGCAGGATGTGGAAGGAGAACAAAAAATGACAAAGTGAGCACAGCTCCCCAGATCTCCAATTTTTCGTTTTTCAATTTCACCCACAGTAGGAAAATGGCCACGGACACGCATTTGGTTCACCTTCAGAGTACAAATGTATAAAATCCAAACCTCCGTATTACTTTTCCTTCCAAGAGCTGCTTTCCCCACCGCCAGCCCAGCAAGCGTTGGTGGGAGCAGTGCCCACCACAGAGCCTCAGCAAGGACGTGACTCATATGAACCACCCCAACTAATTCACACAGCTCAAGCTTAACCATACAGTAAAGGGAATATATTTAGAGAAATCTTTTGATAATTTGAAAAAAAAAATGATATTTTTAGACTTTCCTCTGGACGAAAAAGAAAAACTGATTAAGGTATTAATTGCTTGTGCTGATCTAGGGTTTGTTTGAAGCTCTTAATGATCCAAGCTACTTGTAAAGGTGTTGGTCTCAATGCCATTTCCTTTTAGAGGGCAACAAAGCAGTTCAGTGAGGCTAAGCACCTCATTTTGATATTTTCAGGGCGGAACATTTTGATTTTTCAACTTAGAAAGCTTTGCTGCTTTAATTTTTTGTACTTAAAGCCAAGGCTGTAATCAGAACGAAAGCTTTCAGTTTCAGCTAATTAATCCAAACACTTTGATTCAAATTCCGTTGTGTTTTCTCAGTTTTGTTCTCTGGGAATTTATTTCAAGTGTCTGCATTCCATTTTTAGACTGGGGAAAAAAGTGAGATTTCCTAGAAAAGAGATAACCCGCTGCTTACCCGGGGCTAGCCATTCTGCAGTCTTTCGTGTGCTTAGAAGCATAAAAAGGAATTATCTTTTCTTAATTACACCATTCAGTCTCCTTCTGAACTGCACGGGCAGCATGGTCTGGGGACCTGGTCTGAACTCTGCTGCCAGCCCTTGGAGCAAGGAGTGCCACGCTCTGGCCTGAAGGTCCCCAAATTCTTCCTGGAATCACCCTGATTCTGTTTCCCTGTGAAATAATATGAGGAATGAAAGGAAAACCAAGTTATCCTGATAACACTGCTCTAGCCATAAGAAAGCAGCAGGATTTGCCGAGGTGAAATTGCTCTTTCTGAGCAAGTGGTGCTCCCCAAGGAGCTCTGGGAAGGCAGAAGCTGTGCCAGCCAGCTTCCACAAGCAGAGAGGTCCAGGAGCTGGGTTTCTCATGAGCAGCTCGTGTCCATTAACAACATCTCAGGATCCTGACCCAAAGGCTGATGGGAGTGAAGAAGGTTTCTTCCTTCCATCAGTCCTCGCTGCTTCAGGGCAACTTAAAAGGGAAAACTAAAAATAAACCCAACTTCCAATGACCTTTAATGGGTTGAAACATAGTTGGCAATGGGAAAGCAGGTCAGGTACCTCGGGGGCCAGAGCTGCAGCTGGTATAAATCTCCCTCTGCGTGGCTTTGTGGTGCTGCTGGCCGGAGCTGCTGGCCGGGCTTTGTGGGGCGGCAGTCCCCGGAGGGTCCCCGCTCGCCCTGCAGTGGGGCTGGGAGCAGGGGCTGCACCAGCACACTCTGCATGACCTCAGCCTCGGTGGAGGGGGAAATGAAGCACCCCCAAGATGCCCGACCTCGGGCAATAAGGCCTGATGCGTGCCCCGGCAGTTGCTCCTTGGCTTCTCCAGCACACTGCTGTGGCAGAGGTCTGCGCGGGGACCTTACCGCTCCTGGAGGGCTGGACAGTCAGAGACTCCTGCAGGTGTCAGGATAAACACTGGTTTCCACTGCCCTGAAGCCTTTGCCTTCACCACTCCCTTAGGCAGATCATGCAGCACCTCTCCTCTCTGGGTGTCTGATCTTTCAGGAGGGCAGGTGAAAGCCCAGCACTGCCTACAAGTGATGATATGGATAGTGCCAGAGGACCTGTAACTCCTTCCATGCATGGTGTGAGCATCCCTTCCTGGCTTTGCAGGATGGCTACAGGTTACAGATGGGCTGTGGTGCACACCACCATCGCCTGGAGCAGATCCAGCTCATGATCATTCTCCATTGTCTGGGTACTTTCTTTTTTTTTCTGAAACAATTTGCACAGCACTAAAATTAATGACTGAAAATGTGAGTTTGCTTGGAAATAATCTATCATTTGATTATCACTTTAATGCAGGCAGCCTGGGGAACATCTGCCTCTGCCTGAGTCTCCTCCTGCCGACAGGGGAGATTGCTGGATTGCTGGGAAGGGCTGTTGTGCTGCTCTGTAAACTGGAAGAAAGTCAAACCACTGTGAATGTTTTGTGGCTGCTGTGACTGAGGAAGAGGAGAGGGGTCCTGTGCTAATTCAGGTGTCAACTGTGCCACCAGGTCCCACCATAGCTTCCTAGGGACCCCTCTTAAAACACCCACTGCCGAGTTCACTGCTTCTTGGCCCAGTTGCTATGTTTTCCAGGGACTCCAAAAGTAAAATGCTCATCTCCATCATCTGGAAAGTAATTCTTTCAGCACTAGAAGAGCAAGTCTGGCTTTGCACTGGGGCAGCAGGCAGCAGCATCTGACCACTCCTGACTTTACCTCTGTCAGATCCCTCCTCACAGAGGAGGCAGAGGACAGGAGAAAAATGGGTGGGGAACTGTCCAGAGAGGCAGAATTTCCTCCATCCCATGACATAGACCATGTGCTGTGGTATAACGGGGTCTCCAGACCCCTTAGGCTTCTCTGCTGACCTTTGGGAACATTACAGCCCTGGATGTACAGGCTTTTTTTGGAAAATGTCACCAGCTTCTCATGAGTCAGAGTCCTGGTTCTCCGCAGCCTGCCCAGTGCTTTGTGCAAGGCATCGGGCTGTGCCGTGCTGGGGTCCCCACAGGCATCTCGCTGCTCTTGTTTGGACTTCAGTCTTCTGGGTGAGCAAGGAGAGGTTTCTCTGCCAGCGGACATGCAGGCAGGTCTGCCGGGAGCCCGGGCTGGCAGGCACGTGTTCAGCCAGCCGGTGCCTCCGGGACAGACAGACACATTTGTGCCACGGCACCCTGGAGCAAGGGCTGCAGCTGGGGTCTCTGGCCAAGGCATTTCCACTCCTCCTGCAACTGTGATTCACAGAGCCCAGCAGTGAAGGTTGTTCACTGAGATGACTACCCGTTGAAGGAGGAAGAAAGTGAGTGGAAAGCCTGGGGCTCCTACAGGGAGACCTCTGAAAGCTTTTCCATGTGACTGTACTTGTGCGTGTTTGCAAACACAGACGTGTGCATGTCTCAGTGCATAGGTGTGCTGAAAGGGCCGCTGTGGCTTCAAAGAAACCAGAAATGCCAGAGCTAAGGCTGCTCCTGAATAATTCACCCTGTGCATTTTGGGGACAGAGAGATTTATGTGATCTTTTAACTCTCTGACCTCTCCTAACCCCGTGTCTCCTGGCCTTGGGACCTGCACTCTGATATTTCCCTTGAATTCCCTTCTCGTTCCTTACCTGGTCCCTAAGCCACGAAGGAATGAGGAGGGATCCCCTTCTCTGGGGCTATCCCCAGGCACCCCACTCTGTCCTCCGGCCCTGGGGACCAACATCCCTCCCCAGGGACAATGTCTGAGGGCAGCCTCACACAGAAACACACGGGTGGTGACTTCCCAAGCCACCCATGGGAGAGGTGGTGAGCATGATTTCTCTGAGTTCTGAGGGTTGGTATAGCACAAGATACTTTTTGAGCCCAGCTCCCAGTGATTCCACATGCAGCCAGAAATTTCCAGCTCTCCTAGTGATCAGCCAGCCAGTGTTCGAGTCAGGCATCGGGGAAAGAAGAAACACAATTGTCGACTGAGTGGTAAAAGCTTGGTTCAGGTGACTCTCTCAGCATCCCACAGGGGCACAGAGGCAGGAGTAAGAAGCCCAGTGTCCAGGGAAGTAGTCAGTGAAATTCAATGAAATGAACATCTTTTTTTCTTCCATCCTCTTACTCCCCTCTCTACCACATCCCTTTTCACTGAAGGATGCAGGGTCCTGCAGGCAGCAGCTTCCTGTGCGCAGGCTGAGCTCCGTGGTACACGCTGGGTACCGAGCGAGGCAGGCGCCTTATGGGAAAAATACGCATCTAATAATTGCCATGGAAGACTGTGTTGTACTGCACAGACACAAAGGGATGAAAGGAGGCTGCGTTAGCAACCTGACATTTCCTCTTTTTTGCCTTCTTGTCTCAGGCATCCCTTACACCCTTTTATAGCAGCTTTTGCAGCCAGCTTCCTCAGTCAAAGAAAAGGAGATGGGATCTCCAAAACATCCTGGGACAGTGCTGATGGTGAGAACCCCCAACTAGTGCCCTGCACCATGAGCCCCTGCTGCAGCCTGGCCAGAGGCCAGGTCCCTACATGGGAACTCCTGGCTGAGGTGGAGGGGTGGCAGGGGCTTGAGCTCCCTGCTGTCAGCTCACAAGTGCTGAAACTCAAAAATCCCACAGCAGGGGCACCTGGTGCCCTGTCCGGCTGGCAGCACCCACTGCCCCTTCCCCACGGCACAGCTCCACAGTGCTGGGACTGTCCAGCTGGGAGGGGATGAAGGGAAAGGGGTTCTGCATGGCTGCCTCCTGAGCTCCACCAGAGCACCCAGTCCTCCTCCACAGCGCTCTGTACTTCCAGCCTGTCTCTGCTGGAAATTTCAAGTTGTTCTGAAGGCAGCAAGTTAAAAAGATTTGGAAACCAGGTCAGTGGAAGAAGCTTAATTAGCTCACTGAACCATGGGGACCAGCTCCCATTGTGTCTGTTTTTATTGACTCCTTGAGCAGGCATTATCGATATGATAGGTGTGAGCCCCCCCATGACAGGAACCTGCGCTCCTCGCAGGGGACACTCGGGCCACTTGTCAGGCACAGGGAAACTTCACAAAGGGCCCCAAATCAGTGCCACAGGACAGCCCAAACCATCCTGATGTGCTCTATCAGCTTTTGTATCGGTGCTTTTGCCTTGCCTGTTCCCCCCAACCCTGCAGGGACCCCTGGCACCCTGCCCTGCTGCTGCTCCTGCTCCTCTCACCCACCCGATGCCCTCGGGGAGCCCAAGGGGATGGGCAGCAGGGCTTGCAGGGAGCTGGCTGCGGCACCAGCAGCACAGGCGTAGCTCCCACGACCTGCTACCTGTCTTGTCATGTCACTGCAAACATCTGCTGCTGCAAATAACACAGCAAGAAAAAGGGAAAGCAAAAGGCCCTCCCTGGGCAGCACTCCAGCCCTAGGAGCGGGAGAGATGCGGCGCCTGTCACGCTGTGTGAAAAACCCCTTTCATTAGCAGCAAGACTGTGGCTCCCCTCCTCCAATCAGCGCAGCTTCTTGGGGGCTCCACAGGCTGGGGGGCACAGTCCCATCTCCACTTGGACCCCAGGAGCAGCTCTGCTGGCTAAGGCCTTATTCTGCTAGATAGTGTCTCACAAACAAAACACGGCTTTGAAGGCCTTCCAGGAATCCTGATGTGCTGCCGGCAGGGAAGGCTTCTTGCTGTTTGTGAGGGAAGAGCCCCCGCTCCATCCCGCAGCCATGTGCAGTGCAGACACCCACAGACTCCCACTCCTGGCATGGGACTGCCGGGGTGGCCAGCCTGGATAGCTGCTGGGGCAGAATCCTCCACAAACTGCATCCTTCTCCCCCATCTCTGTCCTGGGACAGCATCTCTTGGCACGCCCAGCCATCACAGGGCCAAGCCAGAGGGTGAG
>NW_008632260.1:6651-6889 GCF_000691845.1 Merops nubicus
AGTGAAGAATGGGAGACCCAGCCTGAGGCCCCGGGAGCTGCCAGCAGAGCTGCAGGCGGGGCTGACAGCAGGGCAGTGAGCAGGTCACCAGGCAGGGCAGCCTGCAGGGTTGAAGACATGGGGCAGCAGGAAGGGCAAGGTAGGGCAGTGGGCAGGGCCAGACTGCAGGCAGCACTGCAGGCAGGGCAGAGCAGCAGGCAGGGCTGGATCAGAGGCAGGGTTGAAGGCAGAGTAGAGC
>NW_008632261.1:0-3326 GCF_000691845.1 Merops nubicus
CTTGTTGACCTGTTTGTACCCCCAGTAGTCATTCGTATTGTAACACTTGTGTCTACAATACAGTCTGCATATTGGTTCATCTTTCTGCTGGTGCTATCATTTTTGTTGGGCCTGGTCATAGGCAGAATGTACCCCCCCCACCAGCATGGACGCCTTTTGGTAAGATTTGTGGCCTTGGGTCTGCCAAGTGACTTTTTTTTTTTTTTTTCCCCCGGGAGATTATTATTATTGTAATTGCAATTGCTTTTTAGAGCTATATAGCTAGTCTGCAGCTTAGTGTATTTATCACTGGCAATCCTAAACAATCTTTATGTTGCATGTAACTAACCCATGCTACTCATGAATCTGACGGCTTCTGTTGAATGCAACTGGACCTACAGCAACAGACTGTCCTTGCATCTGGGGTCGGACCTATAGTGACGGCTCTCATTGGAACCTATGAAGAGACAAGTTCAACTGTCCCAGCCCCTCTGAGGACTGGCTAGAAATCAAGGGGATTTGTCTCTTACCAAATCTGTCTCTCTGTTACCCACACCTACCCCTTTCCCTTCATGCAACAAGCTGAACTATCTGCATGAATAGCACCTGTAGCTTTAAAATAGTAATGGCTGACTAGATACCATGGCAACAAAATATCCTCTTAAAAAAAAAAACCCTAAGAAGAAGCACATGCTTGGAGCTATGCATCAAAGCTGAACAACAGAAACTAGTGTAATTTTAAAAAAAAGAATTCTAAAGCACATGTTAGTTAATCTATTTCTGATGCTGAAAAGGTAAGAAGTCTTTCTTACAATGAGAGTTTTCCTTTTAGTTGCTACCCACTAATAACCCCTCATTTTAAAATTGCACTCTGATGCTTGGAGAACACTATTAAAATTTTTAAGACTCTCTTTATTTCTCTAAAATATAGTATGCTTCTTCCACAGGCCCATGCTGTTTGCAATAAGTGTTGCAAACAGAAAGATCCCTTACTGAAAGGGCATTAAAAAGGTCAATCAACCTCAAAATAAAAGGAACTCTTTTATTCCAATAAATTGTACCAGAAATAACAAATTATCTTTGTAATGTATGATACTCTTCTACAGTCATTGATAAAATAGTTACCAGAATGTTAGTCTATGTTAATCTGTGCATTATATGGATTTGCAACAAAGGATAATACACATGAAACTTCAATTTTCAGCATATAATGAATTTTAGTCATTTAATACATTTTAGTTTTTATTTGTGTATTCCACTGTAGTGCTATGACAAATCACACCTATCTACTAAAGCATACATCAATAGTATGATGTAACTTTATTACACCATGCTATATTTAGCTTTTTGAAAGAGACATAAGCATATGCTATGGCCATATAAAATAATTTTCTGGTTTTTTTTTCCTTTGATAACCTTCACTTTTTCAATAATACTTCACTTCTTAAAATTTGAGTTACTGAAAAAAATAAAGTTTAAACAGGAATAGCTATAAGGAATAACCGTGTAGGCACTGATGGAACAAACATTTATTTAAAGGGCTGAGAGGCATTAATATCATATTCACAAGGTTGACTGAAAAGAATGACTAACTTGGTTTAAATAGGAAATGCCTGCTTCTGCTTGTATGTTGAGAAAAGAAATTCAGAAAACTATTTTTTGGCCTTGCTATGTCAAAAAGTTAATCATACCTATGCATTTAACCTAAAACAATATTTTTAAAAGCCTTTCTATTAAAAACAGAAAGACCATGCAAAACTTTGATTAATTATGCAGCTGATTCAAAACTGTTGCAAGACCATATTGTATATATTAGCTTTTATACTGTTAATGCACAACCAACAGGAAATGTGAATAGATTAACACAAATTTGTCTTAATTACACTGTTATATTACACCAAGGAAACAAATGCCACAAGATTGGCAAAACCATTTAATTCTGAGCACTCAAATGTCAGGATAATTGTATCATAACCCCTTCACATTTTGGAAAAAAAAAAAAAAACATGTAATCCTGCAGTCTCACTTTACAAAATAAAATTCTATAAAATATTAATTGGTAGGAAACAGTTTATACTACCTAACACAAAGTAATTTATACAACTATATGTGTCAAAGGCAAAAAAAAAACTGCTAAAAAGTCAAAATACACACAGCAACAGAACCACAAACACTGCATTAAATACAGTCAAGATAAGATGATGTATCACTTCACTTGTTGATTAAAAAAAAGACACAAAAGAAAAGTTAGCAACACATTTAAAGGAAATGCAATGAGGAAAAAATCCTCAAACTATTTTTTCCAATTACAACAGCTTCCAGTTGCAGTCTTTCCATCCATAATTTGTCTGATACAGTACATCCATTAAAATATTCAGAATCTCACAGAAGAGCTATGTTGTTCTCTTCCAAATCTAATCGCCAAGTTGGTTTTGGATGTTTTAAGCAGACATTATGATGTCCATTTAAAAGCAAGTCAACAAATGGACTTTTTATCACTAATGACAAACATTTTTAAAAGTTATCATAATCTTTTTTGTCTTTTTTTCCCTCTGCTTCAAATCCATCAACCCCATCACTGTCCCTTCTCCTTTTACGATTATTATGGATGTTGAAGCGTTGATTCATCTGTGGTAATGGATCCATTCCTAAAACTTTGTGTATTTGACGGAATGCAAGGAGTCTCAGTGCAAACTAGAAAAAGGGTAGAAAGAAGTTATTTCTGTTAGAAAGAAATGTAAATTTCAAGTACTCTGTCAAGTAATTAATGAAAAACATTAGTGGTGTATGATATTATCCTTAGCTCTTAATATCCCCTCTTCCTTTCCCCAAAGTCAACACAATAAAATGTGTATGTCACATTTGCTGCTTCTGTACAAAGTAAATCATCTTAGCTTAAAAATAACATATATATGTTTTAGGTGCTGGACTTGCACTGAAATAGCTTGTCATAGGTCACATTACACATGAGTAATCTTTAGCAAAAGGATCAAATGAAGAGGTAGGGCCAGTAACTCTTAAGCTGCAAGCCTGAATGATCAACACTATAAGTAGATACAATAAGTATTAAAAATTAAACTTACACTGCTTTATAAAGACATTAAATGCCAAGGTAATTTTAAACCTAATAACATACTGCTGTAGAGTAAGCATTTTTACAGATATAAAGATGGGAGTGCTTCAAACTTTTCAGGAAAACATGTTAACTTTAGTGAAAAAAAGAACACTGTTATACGTACTCTGTTGTGACATTTTCATTACCTAGCTTAAGACTGATGATCTGAAACACTGGACTATGTTCTAAAAAAGAAAAATGTCCACCTGAAATGCTGGGGTTTGAGCCCCAA
>NW_008632262.1:0-483 GCF_000691845.1 Merops nubicus
CAAATATCCCTGTCCCCACCCCTGTCCCCTACAAATATCCCTGTCCCCATTCTTGTCCTCTTCAAATATCCCTGTCCCCTGTCCCCACCCCTGTCCCCTTCAAATATCCCTGTCCCAGCATCCCTGTCCCCTTCAGACATCCTTGTCCCATTTGAGCATCCCTCTTCCAGTATCCCTGTCCCCTGTGAGCCGCCTTGTCCCCTTGAAGTACCCCTGTCCCAGCACCCCTGTCCCCTCTGAGCATCCCTGTCCCAGCATCTCTGTCCCTTTTGAGCATCCCTCTCCCAATATCCCTGCCCCCCCCATCATTCCTGTCCCCTCTGAGCACCCCTGTCCCCTCCCAGCATCATCTCCTTCGAGTAGCCCTGTCCCAGTGTCCCTGTTCCCTTTCAGCATCCCTGTCCCCTGGGAGCATCCCTGTACCCTACTGGAAATCCTGTCCCCTTGCAAACATCCCTGTCCCTTTCGAGCATCCCTCTCCCA
>NW_008632263.1:0-786 GCF_000691845.1 Merops nubicus
CTCCATGCCCGTTTTTCGGGTGTTTTTTTGACACTTCTTTTGCCCCACGCCCATTTTGTGGGTGTTTTTCAACATTTTTTTTGCCCCATGCCCGTTTTTTGGGTGTTTTTAGACGCTTTTCTTGCCCCACGCCTATTTTTTTAGGTGTTTCTCTACACTTTTTTTTGCTCCATGCCCATTTTTCTGGTGGTTTTTGACACTTTTTGCCCCACGCCCATTTTTTGGGTGTTCTTTGACACCTTTTTTGCCCCACACCCATTTTTTTTGTGTGTTTTTCAACACTTGTTTTCCCCACACCTATTTTTTTTGGTGTTTTCCAACACTTTTCTTTTGCCCCACGCCCATTTCTTGGGTGTTTATAAACACTTTTTTGCCCCATGCCCGTTTTATGACAGTTTTTTTTCCCACGCCCATTTTTTGGATGTTTTTCAACACTTTTCTTGCCCTGTGCCCAGTTTTTGGGTGTTTTTTTTTAACATTTTTTTTTCCCCACACCCATTTTTTGGGTGTTTCTTGACGCTTTTCTTGCCCCGTGCCCATTTTTTGTGTGTTTCGCCCCGCTTCCCTTGCCCAGGTTCCGGCCACGAGGGAGGTGCTGGGCTCCCTGCCCAACGTGTTCAGCGCCCTGTGCCTCAACGCCCGGGGGCTGGCGTCCTTCGTGCAGTGCCAGCCCTTCGAGAGGCTCTTCAAGGTGCTGCTCCCATTTTTTGGGTGTTTTTCAACACTTTTCTTGCCCTGTGCCCAATTTTCGGGTGTTTCTTTGGCAGTATTTTTGCCCCACACCCA
>NW_008632264.1:0-4106 GCF_000691845.1 Merops nubicus
TCGTGCATTAGAAATTAACAACCTGTAAGTGGCTTTAAAGGAGGAAACAGTATATCCACTATATAAACCGAAACCCTCTAGTGCAATTTTGTTAGTGGCTTTCAGTAAATCAAACTCCACAGCTAAATTATTAGAGAATGGTACAATTAAGTGTTCAGATTTTATTGATATAGCACATAATTGATATGTATCCACACAGTAACAATGTAACATTTATGTAAATAAAAATACCTTTATTGTATTGATTCATAAAATAACAATTTAATTTCTTTAATTTGTTTACAGTCCTGGAAAAACTATGAACACAAACTTAATATGCAAATAGTTTGCCAAAACCAGAGGGAAAGGTAGAACTAGCAGGCTTGAAATAGACCCCTTGGAAAACACAAAGGCTCGTGCAATTAACCCAATCTCTGTATCTGTGGCCGTGTGGGAGCTGCAATGGGAGCGTGGCTCCTGAGGTGCTGTGGAGCTGTGGGAGGGCTGGTGAGGGCAGGGCTGAGTGTGGGAACGGAGCCGAGGCTGGTGCCACGCTGGGCCGCCGTGCGGGGCGAGCTGGGGGCCGCTGGTCAAACACCCTTCTCATCTCACACACCAGGCGGCTGCGAGCTGCCCCCGGCGTCACTGCCCCGCTGCACCCGCCTGTCCTGAGCCCTGCACGCCCCGGCCCTCGCCCTGCTGCTGGAGACACTGAGTTGTGGAAGCCTGAGGATTTGTAGGTAGGAGAAAAAAGAAATCTTTTGTAAAGGTAATGTTGAAAAAAATGCCGTTTTCAGTTTTCTCCTACCCGCAGATTTTCTTTAAACAGAAATAGTAATTCCAGATGAAGCTTCCAAATGGGTTTTGTTTGGACTGGGTCCATTTGAGAGCAACTCTTTCAATATTTTGTACTGCCTGTATAAAAAGGTGTCCCTAAATTGGAATTAATGCATTCCTTGAAATACACGTGGTGTGAAATCAATCAAATTACCTTTCACGTGAGAACTGGAACTGCTCCAGTCCCAGCTGAAAAAAAATGATACCTTCATAAAGTCAGTCAAAAAAAGTTAATTTATTCCATTTCCTGGAAGGAGAGGTTGCTTAATGTTTTCACAGTGGGGTTCAGTGAGAAGACCTGAATTCTCTCAGAGCAGGGGTGTCAAACACATCAGGTCCCGGGGGCTGAATTTGGGTGTAAGTTACAGTCGATGGCCAAGGTTTGGTTCAGGGTCACACACGCCCCGACCTACAGGAACGTTCTCTCCCAGCACCAGTAGTTGGGAAGCTTGTGCTTGGATCACAAGGGAAACACGGCTGTTCTTGAGTGATCAAACTTCTATCAGTAATTAGTTGTTCAGTGCCTTACTGTCCCGTTCGTCGCCCGGCCCCCTCCCCACAGCCGCCGCTGCCGGCACTCGGCCGCCTCGTTTCCGTGCTCACACCCAGCCCGTTGTTCTTTGCCCGTTTTGGATACTCCCCACCCAGGTCCGTCCCGTTCCGTGCACCTCTCGGTTCCCGGTCCAGGCTGCTGCCCAGGAGGAGGTGTGGGCTCCAGGCCAGACCTGCCGGGCGGGGGCAGCTCTGGGGGTTCCGGGTGCTCCTGGAAGGCTCCTGCAGCCGTGGGCTCCGTGTGCCTCGAGCTGGAACCTGAGCTGCAGAACGCCCCCGATTTTAACACACAGACCACGTAACTGCAGCACGGGGACGTGTGTTTGACCCCCCTGCTGAGAAGACGTTCTCCGTGACGCACTAAGGGCAGTTCAGTACTGTAAAGATGAATTAACGTTTTGTTTGTGTTTGTATTTTCCCTGACTTAAGGATAATTCAGTAGTATTTGAATAGTGCATAACCTACCTGTTAATTATGCCAATGTTTCTGCTTTAATGTGCATGAGGTTTCCAAGAACAGGAAACGTTTCCAGTGAGTGTTGTGGACGGAGCACCGGGAGCGTCCCAGCGCTCGGTTCCTAACCAGGTCGTAGGTTTTAGGGCTTTTTCTGTTTCATTCTAAGGTTACTTTTTCCCAAGCGTAATGAAGCACGTCTTATTGTTATGCAACAAACTTACCACAGAAAGTCACTTTTAGTGTTGGTCCCACCATTTTTTTTTTAATGCTATTCACTTGTAAATAGTTTTTGTGTAAAATTTGACAGAAAAGTATATTTACTACACTGTAAATACATGTGACAATATATTGTATTATTTTGCTTTTTTTGTAAAGCAGTTAGTTGCTGTATATGTATAACATACAAATTTGATTATTCTAGTGTTAGTAACTGTTAACTCCTCCTCCTCCTCCCTGCTGTTGCGTTACATCATTTAAAACCCAATGCTGTGTACTATAAACTTACACTGTGTATGATATCTCACTGTCTCCACTGGGCCTCAGCTCGGAGAGCGTTCCTGGGTCCGGGTGCTCGCTGGGCACAGGAGGAACCTGGCTCCAGATAACTGTTGTTCACCCCATTTTCCCATCATGTATGTACTTCCTCTCCCCCCCCCTTTTTTTTTCTTTTGAAGTAAAATGTAAATTGAACCTGCTTCAAGTTGTTTGAAGGTCATTCGCTTGTGCTGCGGGATGGAGTTGGTGTGTCCTGAGACCCTTTTTCTGTCTCTTGTGACAGTGAGATTTGGATGGGTCCTCTGGGTCTGAGCTGTGGGCGCTGGGTCCGGCCCCGGTCCCAGCCTGGACACCCTCTTCCTCTGGGGAGAAGGGGAGTCGAGCTGACAGCAGCATCTCCAGAACGGTGCTTCTCGGGGTGTCTGGTCTTGCAGTTCTAAACAGTGGCAACACCCATTGCCTGTGGGTAACCCAGGACAGAATAAAGCCCATTGTCATGGATTCCATGTCACTTCAATAAGATTATCATAACTGAATAATAAATCAGAATATTTCTTTTTTTTTAAATGTAAATTTAATATTTTAATAAAACAGCTGCTTGGTCTTTAAAGAACATTTCAGTATAATTTGTCTATTTGAGCTTTTCTAGCTTAGAAGCTTGAAGTTTCCACTGTCAGGCGACTTTTATGACAAACGATTAATTAAATCTATTTTTCTTTTAAGGGAATATATTACTTTCCTATTAAAAATGTATAAGTACTTATATTCTGGCTTTGTGAATCATAAAAGGATGTAAAAACACATTAAAGCGTGACTGCATCGACTTCTTCTGAGACATCTTGTTGTTGCTGCACAGCAGCCAGGCCGCTCGGCTGGGCACGGACAGACAGACAGGCTGCAGGTGACTGGGGCCTGCAGGGGCTGCTCTTTGAGTGCTTAAATGTCAGGAGCACATTTTCTTTACCTTACAGGAAACGTTCATGAATCCTAAATCAGCAACAGCAGCTGGTGAGTGGAGAGCTGTCCAGGAGAGGTCGTGAGTACCACAGGCCAAATCACGGCCACTCAAAACGGTTTGAAGTTCCTCTTCGGGGCAGCTGAGCTTCCCTGGTACTCGAGATCACAAAATACACCGTAGCCACAGTGAGGGCAGGGAAAGGGAAAGAACTCTATTTTAGTTGTGTTTTTATGTGGTTGCAAATGCCATATTTAAGGAAAAAATGACAGCCTTGGGGCAAGCAGCTCTGTCTTAGGAAATGGCTTCAAAAGCCCCACTCAGCTGATGCTGCGGAAATATTTTACAGAGGAGAAAGAAGCAGCAAAGTAAAAATCTGTAATTTTCTCGATGCAGGAGTATAAATTCTGATCTAGAGCTAAGTTGGGCAGAACTGAACAAGGAGGAAGAGAAAGGCAGTTGTTATTTGTGGACAGTAATGCTGACCCGTGATGTGAGTGGCTAACTCCCAACTATTAAGCTGCCTCTCTGATTAGTATAAATATTTCCAAATACCCCTCAGTTGGAATGACAACTCTTCACAATATTCCTAATTCAGGTAGTGCAGAAGTTTCAGACTAAGCGTGTAATTCCCTTAATAGGAGACTCTCAAGCGTGCTGAGAACCTGCAAAGGGGCAGGCACAAACATCAGACCCACGAGCCCCTTCCCAGGGCTGGTGGGATGGTGCCACGAGGGGAAACCACGGCGTGAAGCTGGCAGAGAACTCCTGCCTCTGAACCCAGCACCCCTGCCAGGGTTTGAGCTCCTGCCTCTGAACCCAGCACCCACGC
>NW_008632264.1:4297-5790 GCF_000691845.1 Merops nubicus
CCAGGGCTGGTGGGAGGGTGCCACCCGCGGAACCCAGCGCCTCAACCTGGGTTTGAGCTCCTGCCCCTGAACCCAGCACCCCTGCCAGGGTTTGAGCTCCTGCCTCTGAACCCAGCGCCGTTTCCAGGCTCAGCCTCGTGCGTTGCCGTGGGCACCACGCGCCGTCGGGGGCCGGCTGCTCCTGCAGCCACACGGGCACCCGCGCGCTCCACGTGGGCTGAAATCGCCCCTTACGTCCCACTGTAGCACTGAATTCTCCTGCAGGTTGCTCACTTCAGCCATTGTCCAATGCTTTTTATTTCTTTTATTTTCCCATTTGTCTAGGAAAGGTGGACAGGGAACCTATCAACCTAACTAGGTAGCTGTGATTAGTTGCTCAGGGTCACAGAACTAAAACTAAAGCCACCCTCCCACAGCTACAGAGAGCACTCTGGACCGTTCCGTTCCACAGCAGCCATGGTCCAGTCCCACTGCTGAAATCCCTCATCTCTAGGTGTGAATCCTTCGTGTCTGGGAACGTTGCTTTCTCCAGCTGGCTGCTGCTATGTTTAACAAGCTCTCAAGTGAAAATAAATCCCAGGGTTGTGTGGGTGGAGACTGCAGAATAACATCTTCTGCGATGTGACTTGTTATAACAAGTTATGGGTTTGTTCTTCAAAGCAGTGAAAAAAAAGCCTGACTGCATCTTTAGGGATATTCAAATGATAGTTCTATAAATAGTGATGAGTAACTATATGTACAAGAAAATCCCACAGAACTATGAGACTGTAACTTTTTTTCTCAGAGCATATTGTCCTTCAGAAAAACCAGAAATATCTGTTCCACTGCTTCTGCCCTCAGTTTGTGTCATTAGAGCACGAGGGCTGCCCAGATCTGGGTGCTCAGTAGAACGCTCTGCATGAACTGAAGGACTGTCCCCCAGACCTCCTCCACCGCCAGTGGGGACACAGGTACATGGAATGCCCTGGGCTGAAGAGAGGATTGGGGTCAGGCCTGCCTGGGAGCGAAGTTTCCAAGCTTATCAACTCCGTTTCCTGCGGCCACTTACGTTTGAGATAGGGGCCAGGCAGGGGGCAGTGGGTGCCTCTGCCTCACCTCTTCTGGGCTCCAAGCCCTTTGTCCTCACGTGCTCTCTGTGAAGTTCTTCCACTTGCTGGCTGTGCTCCCCAGCTCCTTGCAGTATCAGCCATGGGTTTCCCCGCCCTCTTTCTTAGTGATTCCCCTTCCCTGCTCCTCAGCCCTCCTGGAGCTTGCCCGGAGACAGCTGCTTTCATTCCTGAGAGGCCTGGCGTGCATTTAGTGCAGCATCAGGCAGGTCAAAGAGGTGGCTCGCTGCTCTCCTCGCAGTGGTAGCACACGCAGAGGGTGCCATGAAAAGTTCTGTGTAGTGAGACCCACCCAGCTGTCTCTCTCCAGGCATGACCGAGCACGGGCCATGGACCGGGCGGAGCAGCGGCTGTGAGCCCCAGAGGGGGCCTGTTCAGAGGCACACA
>NW_008632264.1:5807-6591 GCF_000691845.1 Merops nubicus
CGCGCCCCCGCCTCAAGGATGCTCGTGTGCCCCACTGGCTCCTTCCTCGTTTTCAGCGATTGTTTTACTTTGTATGGTGCCAATTTCTCTTACCAGGAACATACTTCCACTTTTTAAACCATCATGGAAGTGGAACCAGCAGGCTTGAAAAGAATGACTCCGGTTTGTTGTTGTATTTGTTCCACTTCGTGCAAGGCACAATTTGTAATCTTTAAGCAGGTATTTATTGTTAACTTCTAACTGCTCTGGACAAAAAAATATGAGGCAAATCAAGAACTCTATGCATAAAAACACGTAGCTCAGTCATTTGGGAAGGACAGTCCTGCCCAGACGTGACTCTGTGATTTTTCTAGGTTATTTGTTTAAACTCTGTACTAACGGCTCGCTGCCTACACGTGAGCGATCAGCTGAGCGGGCTGGGGCCCCACTTCTGCTGTGCCCTGCTGCCCAGCCTGCTCCGGCCAGTGGAGTCCCCTGCTCTGGGGCCCCACTTCTGCTGTGCCCTGCTGCCCTTCCTCGCCCCACAGCACGCTTCTGGGGGCCGTCTGCCTCCGTCTGGTTTTCCCTCCGAGTTTCCAGAAGATAAAAAAGGAGCCCGAGCTGTTCTGCGGGGAAATCCCGGGTCCGCTGCCCCAAGCCGGGCCTGGGGACGATCCAAGAGCAGTTTCCTGTTCCTGTACCCTCCCCCACACGCATCGCTCGGCATCCGCCCCGAGGCCTCGGACAGGCCCGGGGTACAGAACTCACTCCACACCGGGCTTTGCTCAGGGCTGGAGAAAGCCCG
>NW_008632265.1:0-7161 GCF_000691845.1 Merops nubicus
GCCAGTTCCAGCACCCGTCCTCCGGGTCGCCCCTGGGGGTGGCGCAGCCCCTCCCGCAGCAGCCGCCGCAGCCGCCAGCCCTTTCCAGCGGTGGGTTTGGGCACTTCCAGCAAGCCACACCTAGCTCCCCGTCAACATCACTCACCCAGCTCTCATCAAACTCGCCCCCCAGCCTTCTCAGCCAGTTCCATCCCACCACACGACCACTGCAGGGGGGACAGTTACAGCAGCTCTCGGGCAGTGGGACTCTGGGGGGAATGAATCATTGCCAACCCCCTCCTTCTTCCAATTCTCCGTCCTCCAGCCTAAGCCAGCTGGCCCAGGCCTCTGGTGGGCCGTCCTCAGGCCTGTGCCAAACACATCCAAGTACATTAGGATCTTTAACTGGAACGATAGCCCAGCTCCACCAGGAGCGGCCACCTTTTGCCTCCGTGTCTCCGCTGCAGCAGTCTGGTGTCACCTCTCCCTGTTACACCCCTTCTGGCCTTAGCCCTCCCAGTCAGAGCCCAGTGGCGACAAGAACTTTTCAGTGTGGCCCTTCTGGGGCCTCAGGCTCTCACAGATCCCTGCTCCTGCCTCAGACCGCCAGCCCACCTCCGCAGGTCCTGCAGGCCAAGAGCACGCCGCCTGTGCCACCGGGACGTCTCAACCAGGACGTCAAGTTGATTTCTGCTTCCCAGCCATCTTTGCCCCAAGAGCTGGCTCAGACACTGAGCCAGAGTTCTCCTCATTCCTCTAGAGAATCTGTTTCCAGCTTCTCTCCTTTTCCTGGTGGAGGGACTGGACTTCTTGGGAAGCCTTGTAGCTCAATTCCTGGGCGTGTTACTTTACCACGTCAGATGTCCTCAGGTTCTTTACCGCACCCGCTGGTGTTTGGGGCCAGCGCTGCAGGCGCTGCTTCTCTGACTGCTGGTGGGCGGAAGGAATCCATAGTGCTTACGGGGGATCTGGAACCCGTCAGATCCAAACTGCCCTCCAATTTGTGAGGACTCCTTCTGAGAGCTGGTTATGTCAGCTGGGAAACTCGGTTCCTGATTAGACTGTCATGAATCATTTTTTCCTTTTCTTCCCCCCCATCCTGCCTCTTTTTTTTCGTCCTTTTGTTTAGATTTAACTGCGATTAGACAAAAAAAAAAAAAAAAACACACAGAAAAAGAAAAAAAAAAAAAAGAAGATAACCAGGTATTCTTAGAGCTATAGATTTTTGGTCACTTGATTTTATAGAATATTTTAATACATGGAACAAAAGGATATGAGCAAATTTAATCCAATGAGGTAACGCACAGACGAGGCGTGTGCCTGAGCTGGAACATACGAATGAGCAGCCATAGAAGCCACCAAAAGTTTTCCTGTTGAGACAAAGATCTGAGGTTGATGTGGGCTGTAAAAGGGACCACCAGATCAGGCCTTTGGCTGGTGCTTGTCGAACAGCTCTGCTTGGCCTGAGCTTTGCACCAGCTGTGAACCTGGCCCGCAGCACCTGGTTGTGGGGGATTTGGATGGCTCCCTGTGTGCATCAGAAGGTGTTGCTTCCTCCCACGTTCTCTCCTGTGATCAGCAGGTTGCGGAGGAAGCAAGAAGAGGCGAGTTTCGTTAATGCAGTCCCCTCCAGGGGTTTCAGAAGGGCTGAGTTATTCTTTGGACTCCATCTGAAGAAGAGAAGGGTGACCAGGAGGAGGCCGGGCCTGACTTTGAGATGCTTGTCTCGTTCCACTGATGCTCTAGTGGAAAGGAGAAGCAACCCCTCGTAAGTCACGAGGAGGCCAGCGAGCGTCCCCTCTGTGTTTCTGCAGGCGTCGTGGCAGCGGGTTGTGGGAGAAGCCCTGTCTCTGCCAGCATGCCCAGCAGCTGGCCTCAGCCAGCAGAAGAGCCCAAGTTTCAACCCCTCCGTGGTCTGGAAAGCGTGCATGCTGCCTTCCAGGCTGGGGTGTGCAAAGCAAGGAGGGGGTGAAGAAGGAGGCAGTGCTTTAACCTTCCCTTGCTCATCTTTATGTCTCAGTGTCCATGGGCTGACTGCGTTGAAGAGAACGGGGTGGGAAAAGATTGAAAAATGGGGTGCAGCCACCCCAGCCCTCTTCTTCCTTGGCCCAGGGGAGTCTGAGCTTTGAGGCACCGAGGGTAGTACTGGTGCCCCAGCCAAGAATCCTCCAGATCTGCAACTATGTTTATAACATTAAACCAGACTAGACCAGAAATTCGGCCAGCTGTGGTCCATGCTTCTCCTCTGATGGGGGAGTTGAAATTGTTTGCTTGATTTCACCAGCAATAACAGCCTGCACCTGATCAGCTTTGGTCTCGCCCTGCAGTTGCAGCATCACTGGACACATCTGGGGCGTGGCAGGCACCCTGAGCTGGATTTTTTTGGGCTCCCCTGATTTAAGGCAGTCAAAGTGTGATGAAGACAGTAAGGGACCATTGGGTGCACACAGCACTGAGAAGCTACAGCCTTTACCTCTAGAGCAAATGTTTCCTTTTCTTTTACTTTGATCCTTTCATTTATTCCTAGGCTAAGAGGTGTCTCCGGCCACCTCACCATAAAGAGTCAGGTGCTTAACTTCTCTAACAGTGGTTAGAAACACATCTCCAGCCTCCCTCTGTTTCCAGCTGTCCAGGGCCCCCTCCAGCCCTCAGAGGGAAAGCAGGGCTTGATGAAGCAGTGCCAAAAAAAACTACTAACAATACAGGTCCGCAGAACTCCCTCACTTACCTCCTGCCACCCCCTAGTCTCTCCTGAACCACTGGCTGACAGTTGCTTTTTTTTATACCAAATTGTTAGCAAACCTCTTTGACACGTGCCTGTATCTTGAATGTTGCTGCAAGTGTTCCTGGGCACTCCTGCCTCAACATGCTTCGCTGGCTCAGAATTCAGATGTAATCAGCTTTGGTCTTCCTTATAAAGGGTCAGGGGAACTCTAGAAATGTTTTTTCTACTAGCTACACACAGCGATGTATGTGGGAGTGTGTGTGGTGGGAGGATTGCGTGCGTGTGTGTGTGTGTGTGTGTAGGTTTTATATATCTATCTATAGATACACACATGCTTTTATATATATAATAGTTACACACATATGTAGTCTATTTATGCACATGTGTAAGTACGCACACACACACACACACATATATTTATATATATCTGTATCTCTTAGTTTTAAACTCCAGGTCGATTTTGACCCTCCTGTAGGACTGACTGGCAGGTGATAATTATAATCTAGACATCCTGCTTTTCCAGACGTGTACAGGCTCATCTGCAGACAGAACCCGTTGGCGGCGTTGAAGCAGACGCACAGACCCTCTCATGTTCTCGTAGGTATGAGGCAGTGTCTAGGAGGAAGACTCACAATATCCTTTGAAGTTTTATATTTATTTTAGTGACCTTTTTTCCCCCCCATATACTAGAGGGCCCCTAGAACGAGCAGCTCAAGAGGTTGGGAGCTAAGCTGGTTGTCTTGGGAGTGTTGAATAAGAGCAGGTGGGAAAGGTCTCCAGCCCAGCAGTGCCGAGCCCTCGTGGATGATTGTCCTGTGACTGCTGCATTGGTACTTGAATCTCAGCAACCCCTGTGGACACTCAGACAAAGGGAGGGGCACAGAACCCCCCGAGGGCAGTCTCTGGTAGACGTGCATTCCATCCACCGGTCAGGGGAACATCCTCCTCCATCTGGGTTCCTTTCCTTTGTTTTTCACGGGGTTATTGTTTGATTTCCCAGTTCTTAGCAGTGCAGTAGCCAATATTGAGTTATTCCGACTGGACCCCAGTCAACACTAGGCTTGTCTCAGTAGGTGGAACTATATTTATTATTGTTATTTTTGGTTTTCTTTTGGGGGGAAGGGAGGGAAGAGTTATAGGGGTGGGATTTGCAATATAAAACACACGATAAAAACCTTAGTAAATAAAAACGTGAAAAACCCACCCGTCTGACTTGCTGTCTGCTTTAAGTGTTGAACTCCAGGCAACATGAGATGAGGTTTAAAGAAGAAAAAAACCTTGAGTCTTTTAGCAGAGAAGATGCAGGGGTTGGTCTCCCTTTCTGGCTGTATTTCCTGATCTCTTTCGAGCTTTAGCAGTGTGTCTGCCTGCTGCCTCATCTCCACCTCACATATTTTTTACAGGAAGTCTCTATTAAGCCACAGAGAGTAAAACTTTTGCCTGCAGTTGATTTTTTAACAGGACAAAGGAGAAAAACTCGTAGTTGCTTTGCAAACGTGTGTGAAAATCCTTCACACTAATGGCAGACATGTAAACTCTGGCTGAGTTTGGGGTCCTCAGAGAAGAGCCTAAGGAGCCCTGCCACAGGATACAGCCAGTGACGCTTGGAGTAGGGACTGTCACAGAAAGCAGACAAAACGTGGGAGGAAGGAAGTAGCCGTTTCGCACTAAGCTGGATGATGATGTCAAGGTCAGGACCTGATGTATTTTAGGAAGGTAAATGAGCCTCAACTCTTAGCTTTTGTTTCATTCCTGTAATACTTTCTTGGAGTCTTTGTCCAAACCCGCTTCAGGAATGATGCACAAAATTGATGATTTTGGTCTCCAGGACTCCCAAGGCCAGAGATGGCAAAAAAGAAACAAACCCAAAGCCCCAGGGTAATGAGTGAAATGAGTATTTTGCAGATATTAAATGGTGTAAGGCCCGAGACTGATCCCAGGAGGAAATGTGGCCCAGCAAAGGGGCAACATCTCACTGCTCATAGCCTTATAGGACAGCAGAGGAGTTTTCCAACCCCCTGCAGATACCCTGCTGCCAGAGATGGAGCAGGTTGCCCACGTGAGCTTCTCTGCAGCCACTTGTGGTCAGACTGCCCAGCACAGGTCAGTGCAGAGAACACAAGTGACTGAAGGGCCCCCAAAACCTCCCTGTGGGAGAGAGGAGAGCAGGGGACAGACGCCGGGGGAGGCACCAGCATGGGAGCAAAGTCCTGTAGCTACGGGAGCTGGAGCACAGGGAGGGAAAGGTGGGGGACCAGAGTTAGCTCCTCCACAGTCCTGGCAGTGAGGTGCTGGGGCTCATGCCTGGACTGGAAGGTTGACCAGGAGTTTCTGCTTCCCATGGGGAAGGGCAGTGTTAGGAGCTTCACTGCTAGCGAACCGGAGACCGCAGCTGCTGGCACCAGCCTGGGCCCAGCACCTGCTGAGGCAGGAGCTTTCCCCTGGAAGGTAATTCTCCCTGCCCAGCCACCCCACCAAGCCCCTGGGAGGTTCATCTGGGGCATCAGTACTCTATGAGTCCCAGAAGAAGGGAGGAAAGAGGCCAGCCCGCGCCAGGCCCCTAGAACCCAGTGCTGATGCTCCTCTGCCCCCCTGAGGGCAGAGGAACATGCTGATCCCCTCTGCCAGGCTGGTGGGGCAGTGCTACAGAGCTGGGCCAGGGTGATGGCTGCAGGGGTGAAAGCTCAGGAACAGGGATGGCCTGGCATAAAGGAGCAGTTCATTTGTGCTGGTGGCACTTCGACACCATAGACTCCCTCCCCACCCACCATTACCTCCTGGCAGACCGTATCCCAGCCCTCCATCCCTGCTGAGGTGGCCAACTGGTGGCCTGCGAGTAGGGATGTGGGTGACCCTTTATCACCACTGACCTAAAGCTGGGCTCAGTAGTTCCCCTCCGCAGTGGGGAAGACCAGCAATGCAGGGAAAGAAAGGGCAGGGAGTCAGAAGGTTTTGCATCTGCTTTTCATCAGCCATGCCATTCCCTGGGCTTGTTTCTGTGATCCCTACCCACAGAAATGCTCAGCTTGTGATGCCAAGTTTTGTGTGTGCAGGTGACACCTCAGCCAGGCTGTGACTGGCAGCCAGATTGGTCTCTAAGCTCAAGCCTACACTCAGAAAACTCCAGAAATTACAACAAGCCACTTAGGCATGTTTTGAGCCATTCCCCCTGCCCTCGCAGAGCTGGCTGAATGCTGCTCTTGGGGTAGGAGGGACCAAAGGGGGAAAGCTGGGACACACCGAGGTCCTGGCCCCACATCTCAGCTGAGCACCAGCAGACCATCAGGGTGGAAGGCTGAGGCCCCAGGGGTGTGCCCTGTTGGAGGTGTCAGGCTGGGTGTGCACCACAGGGCTGGCACTGAGCTGCCTGCTGTGGGTGCCACCCCCCCTGGTCACCCCGGAGCAGCACCCTGGCGAAGCTGTGGGTGAGCTGAGGGCCTGGCCTGCCCAGGGCTGAGACAGCACAGTGCTGGGGCCTTTCCAGTGTCCCTGTCCCTGCTCCCAGCAGTCCAAGGTGACTGCTGGCTGGCTGGGCACCGTGTCTGCAAACAAATCCCCTCCCTGCCTGCTTTCTCCCTGCTGATAGAAAGGGGGGGGGGTTTAACACGTGACCTTGTACTTGGTTTTGTCACATCCTTTGCAGAGACCTCAGGCCTCTTGTCTCCCTAATTCCTGTGCCTAAGTCCCACTTTGACTTTAGTCTCTGATTTTAATGGAGTGGAATATGGTGCCGTCTCCTTTTGGCAAATTAAGAGAAGCAAATCCTAACTTGGTTCTGGCTCTTACAGTGGCAAGGGAAGGAGACTGATTTTCTTCTAAGAAGCCATTGCAAAGCAGCTGCCTGCTGACCCCAATCACCAGCAGCTCAAGGCCATCTTTTAGCAGGCACCTGATTAGAAAAAGCCTTGACAGAAGCTCTCAGGAGAGGTAGATGCCTTTTAGGTTTAATGGAGGAGGAAAAAACAGCTTGACAGGTTAAAATGGAAGCTTTAGCCCAGCTAATGCCAGGCCCTTTGTAGGCCCCACTGAGTGACCTCTTGTTGGCATGGGCACTGCAGGACCCAGCTCGCCTGCCCTGGGTGTGGGGCTGGTCAGCTCCTCCAGAAATCACAGAATCCCAGCATGGTGGGTTTGGAAAGGACCTCTGGATATCATCTCATCCAATGCCCCCTGCTCCAGCAGGTCGCCCACAGCAGGGTGCCCAGCATGGTGTCCAGATGGGTTTGGAATCTCTCCAGAGGAGACTACACAACCTCTCTGGGCAGCCTGCTCCAGGCTCTGCCACCCTCACAGCAGAGAATTTTCTCCTCCTGGTCAGATGGAACCTCCTGGGTGCCAGTTTGTGCCCATTGCCCCTTGTCCTGTCGCTGGGCACCACTGCCCAGAGTCTGGCCCCAGCCTCTTGCCCCCCGGGGCCCTTTAGCTCTTGCTCAGCACTGCTCAGATCCCCTCTACGG
>NW_008632265.1:7197-7667 GCF_000691845.1 Merops nubicus
TCAGCATCTGTGGAGCCTCTGCTGGGCTCTCTCCAGTAGTTCCTTGTCCCTCTTGAAGTGGGGAGCCCAGAACTGGACACAGTACTCCAGATGTGGACCCACTGGGACAGAGCGGGAGGAGAACCTCCCTCCTGGTCACACTCTTCTTCATGCACCCTTAAGTCCCCCGCAAGGCAGCCAGGCTGTGTGCGCCCTGCCCCAGGCAGGAGGAGCTGCCTGAAGCTGTTCTGCAGTGCCAGGCAGGAAGGTGTTAACAGCATCTCCCCGTGCCACATGTCTGAACGCCCTCCTCGCTCTGGGAAGCTGCTCGCCCTGACTGTGCTGCAAATTAAAGCACTCTTCTGGGTCGTTTTTCTCCTCTTCCCTTTTATGTTATGTTTTCATCCATCCCCCTTCCTCGGCTATGACAGGAACGGCCAGAGCTCGCCAGCCCGTGGCTCGGGACCGCCCGCCTCGAGGGGGCCACGCGC
>NW_008632265.1:7762-9408 GCF_000691845.1 Merops nubicus
GCGGCCAGCTCCAGCCGTGGGCATGCCCATCAGTGCCAGCTCCTCTCGGCAGCGGCTCACCGCAGCGCTGTGCCCCTGTGCTGGCTTGCTGGTGGAGCTGGAGGTGGGAGCTGCCTTCCACAGTGCCCCAGCTGGTCCAGCTGCCTCACCAGCCTGGAGACAGCCACCTGGGAGAAGGGAGCTCACCCCTACCATCCAGCATGGGGTCCTGGCACTGCTGGAGCAAAGCCACCAGGGCCGGAAGGGCCTCACAGGCGTGAGGGTGACTTCGGGCTCTTGGCAGGGGGAGGGAAGATGGAGGACAGGGCTTCAGTGCTGCTCCTGTGTAAGCACCTCTACTTCCCTCCCTAGGAGCACCCAGGAACATGGCACAGCTGGTCAGCCTGGGGCGGGAAAGAGGGGGCACTGTGTTGGGACTCCGTGAGTGTGACTGCACAGAGCCATGGTGAGGGTACCTACAGGAGCTGCAGCGACCCCATGGGTGAACAAGGAAACCTGGAGACACATATGCATGGACACCACACGTGTATTTTTTTTTTTTTTTCCCCTGCCTCCAGCAAAATGATGTCCAAAATCATAGGGTTTGGTTCAAGTAGTATGAAAGCAGGCAGGCACCAGCCCTGGGGACTCAGGAATCTCCTCAGAGATGCCCCTGAGTCAGAAGCACTGGGCACTCAGCAGCCATCTCTGACTTGTCACGGTGCTGGTGTTGGCTTGCTGGGCTCAACAAGACCTCAGTGTCTCATGGCAGGTCTCACACAACTGTCCCCACTCCAACCCTCATCCCAGCACACTCCTGCTGCTGCCCAGCCCCCTCTGCAAAGAACCAGCCTGGCCTGCAGACCAAGGCCCGGGCAGGTGGGCAGAGCTGGGTGGGGCCCTGCCCAGCTGTGGGGCATTAGCCTGACAGCCTCACCCTGGGGCTGAGATGGGCAGCCCCTGGGGCAGGGAGAGCCCCGGGCAGGCTCCTCCCTGCCCCTGTCTCCTGCCAGCAGCAGGCTCCTCCACAGCTGCCTGGGGGGGGTGGGGAGAGGGTGGATTTGGGGTTGACTCTGTCTCTGCAGCCCCCTTTTTTTGGGGGTGCTGGGGGAAAGGCTGAGCCCTGTCTCTGTGCTCCTAGTGTACAGCGAGGCCTCTGTCCCCCTGGCCTGGCCTCCTGAGGAGTGGCTGGAGTGAAAGGGTCTGGAAGGTTCCATCTGCTGCAGCGTCTTGGTAACTGGGCTGCATGCCCTGGCCTTGGGGTCCCCTCAATGCTAGAAGGTTTGTGTTAGGACTGGGCAGCATTTCACCCCAGCCCCGCTTCTGGGGGTGCCTCATCCTCTTGGCTTCACCACCTTCCCTGCAGCCACCTCCAGCAGCAGCAGCAGCAGCATGGGGTTCTTTTTCTCCCCTTCCAGCTACGCCTGGACCCAAGTGGGGCTGGGTGGCCTCAGCTCAGTAACTGTGTGTTACTGAGCCCACCGTAGCACTGGGCTGGCAGCTCTGGGGACTAGGTGAAGGTACTAACAGCTCGGGGTGCCCAGGCAAGTTGTCATGGGGAGAACCCCCCTGGTTATTGGTGCTGGTGCCTGGAGCTGGGCAAGGGAGGCCAGCAAATGCTGGGAGCGGGAGGGGAGGGCCTGGGGGGGGGGGGAGGCCAGGGGGCC
>NW_008632265.1:9480-9710 GCF_000691845.1 Merops nubicus
CTCATCCAGCTTTGCCTGGTCTCCAGGGACGAGGGCTGTGGTGAGGGCTGCAAAGGTGCTGGAGAAACCCCATAGCCGTGGGTTTGCTCCAGAGGGGCAAGAGTCGCCAGGCAGCGGGAGAGAGCCGCGGGAGGGACCAGCTCCCGGGGCTCGGCAGGGTGGCACAGCAGCGACACAGAGCCCCAGGGGGTGGCTTCCCCGGCAGCTGCTCGCTGCCACCGTCCCCTTCT
>NW_008632266.1:0-24322 GCF_000691845.1 Merops nubicus
CAGGCAGTCCTGGTGGCTGTCTAACCATTTTGTTTCTTACTTTCTATAGTAGTACTTGGCTCAGTATTGTACTTCAGCCCCCAGTGAACCAAGTTATACCTACTGAAACTCAACCGTTGCCTGAGAACTGCTATAGGCCATTGTGCAAATGTGTATTTTGGCAAGTGCCTGGCCCTTCCTGTTGACTGAACTACTCATGCTCTCTAGAAACGACCATGCCTGTCCCCAGCACTCCATGCCGATGACCTTACCCCTTCTTCTTCCTTCATTTTTTTCCTTTTTAAGCTAGCTGAATTCTTGCCAGATGCCAGGAGCTGACTCTACTATACTCTACCATCCATTGGACTGGTTCCTTCTTTTTTCCCCATTTTCTCCCCTTACGGCTCCTGCCCTGAGGTAACACAAAGGCCATGGCAACAATGGCAGGAAGATCGTCCTTGGTGATGAATCTGGAAAGAAAGGGCTTCTCAAGGGAGGAGGAATAGGTGTGTCCTGGTTAGGTTGCTTCTGAACTTGACCTGCTCAGCCACTCCCTACCAAAAATTCCCTCGACCAACACTGCAGGTCTCACAAACTTAACACATGTAATCAACAGGCTTCTTCTGAAAGGGATTATCCAACGCATTAGTGATGATGATGATGTCTTATGTAAGATACCCGTACGTCTCCCCTGGGAATACCGTAGAGCAAATCCACACAGAAGCCACGTCCAGATACAAGAAGGCAGCTAAGGAGAGACAACATGGGTCTACTACAGACAACTGGCCACAATACAGGTGAAACTGGCTGGCTGGATGAGGTGGTGGAAGCAGTGGATGTCACTTCGCTTTGTTTTAGAATGGCCTCCACATTGTCTCCCATCTGGGCTAAACTCGGTGGCATTGACTGAATGGACGGACCACAATCTAGCTGAAAACAGTTCATGGCTGGGCCATGAAGCTCAAAGGATAACAGTGGTCAACAACTAGACATTTAATTGTCATTATCTGATGACTTTCCTCACGTGACAACGCTAGGGCCAGTCTTCACCAGCAGTCTGCGTGACAGAGAAGAACGGTTCCTCAGGAAGCTTTTGCACGGCACTGAATTGAGGCTGTAGGTCATGCTAGAGGACAAGGCAGCCATTCAGGTGGTCTTCAGCAACCTGGAAGACAAGTCTGAAAGAAATCTTATGAAATTCAGGAAGGACAAATGTAAAGTCTGCACCTGGCCCGGAATAAACCTGTGTGACAGCACAGGCTGGGAAGCCCATGGCTAGAAAGCAGCTTTGCTAGAAAGGACCTGGGGCCCTGGTGGACAAAGAGCTGCAGAGGAGGGGACAGTGTGTCCCTGCAGTGAGAGCAGCTCGCTGCAGCCCGGGCTGTGTGAGCGAGGGCAGAGCCAGGCTCTCCACAGAGCTGCCCAGCATGAGAGCAACGACCGCACGCTGCGGCAGGAGAAATTCCACTGGACAGCAGAGGAGAAAGTTTTCAAAATCAGAGCAGCTGGACTGGGACAGGTGCCCAGTCTGGTCTGTGAAATCCCCATCCTTGCAGACTTCAAAAAGGTGATGGACAAGCCCTGAGCAAACTAAGCTGGTGTTGAAGTTAGCCCTGCTTTGAGAAGGTTGGAGTGCAACCCTCCAGATATCCCTTCCAAATGATCCTATTTTGTGGGTTGCTTTAGTTTTGGGTTGTTTTGGTTTTTATTTTATTTTTTGTTTGGTTGGTTGGTTGGTTGGTTTTGTTGTTGTTGTTTTTTCACAGCTGTTGATCACGGAGTCCTGGCTGGAGTTGATTCCTCAAGAAGAATGGAAGCTGTTATCTCTATAGCATCACCTGACAATTATTTATTTATAATATGAATGAATTCTGAGTATGCATCACAAGTCCAGAGAGTAAAGGGACTTCACTTCAGAGATTTTATTTTTAAGGACTAAAGAACTGAACTTTCTCTCTCAGATCTTCAAATTAAGTGGAGAAGAGGTCCTGTCATGAACACAGAGGAGTCAAATCTGCAAAAAAACTCCTCAGTTCAGAGCTAGCATGAGAAGGATTGTTTTGTGGATTTGTTCTGGGTATACGCAGCTCTCACACATTCCTGTGGTGGCAAGTTAACATGTTCAGAGGCTTTCTGATGAAACCATTGCTTTGGCCTGAAATGCAAAGGCAGTGCCTGAGATCTGGCTTCCAAACCCACCCCCTGCCTCAGCATTTGCCTCCCATCCTGTGTTTGGTTCAAATGGAGAACCCCAGATAGAAAACCTCATCCTGGATCTACCCTGGTAGCGAGATGTGAAGCAGCTGGTGTACCTGGGTATGCAGGGGTATGCGGCCCGTGCTGCCAAAGTCCAGGAAAAGAGCTGCCACAAGAAAAAGAAATTCAAAGCTGGTTCCCACAGCGCAAACGTGGGGCAAGGGTCCATGAGACCCTGCCCCCCGAGAGCACTGGCTGCAGTGCCAGCTGTGGCAGCACAGCAGGAGAAGCGAAGGACACAGCACTCCCTGCGACAGGCCGGTGTATTTTTACCTGCCAGTCTCCAGAGAGACACAGCTTACTCCTGTGAGCCACAGCCCCAGATGCCCCCCCTCTCCGAAAGTGCCAGATGACCCAGCCTTTTCTGAGCTTCTTCTTGTCAGAACAATGACAAATGCTCAGAAAAAGCACCATATTTGTGCCCCATCTCTGCAGCAGTTCGGTTCTGTGACACCAACACAAAACCTGGGAGAAGAAGGAAAAAGTAAATAAATAAATCGAAGTGAAAACCCAAACCTATTTGAAAGTATGTTCAGAAACAAACAAGCAAAACCTCTTATCCAAACAAATCATAGTTAGATCTTAGGTGAGACTGTGTTTATGAAGGTTTAGCCAAGAAGCTTGCTTGGAGATACTTCTCCAGCCTTAACATAACACTACCAGCCTGGACAAGTGCTACTAGAAAACACCTCATTAAAATGCTGTTGTGGTATTTATTTATAGATAGTAATTTATATCACACCCATCACACACACCGATCTGGCAGCTATGATCAGCAAATTGGACTGCTTCTCCCACAGCACTCCCTGCCCCAAATCCACTCCCCAATGCCCCCCACTCCCTTACCAACACAACTGCTTCCCACTTGGTTCCTGGCACGTGCTCGGCGTGACAGCAGTGTCACACTGAACAAGCCTCTTTTTGTCCACACTCATCCACCCTGCAGCATTCTCCAGCATGCAAGTGGGGTATCAAAGATGCGACAGCCCCATTAAGAGCCAGACACACATCTGTGGTGCTTTGTAGCTAGGTATGCTTGGGTACAGTCACCAGCCACCACAGAGCTCATCCCTGGCAGGGACAGGCAGCTGGAGTCTGCGTTTGCTGAGGGCCACAGGGTCCAAATGGCTTTGGAATGCACTATGGATAATAGCAGAGGAGCACGTACAGCACCTTATAGGAAAGTGTAGGGTGAGTCTTCAGTGGGAAAAAAAAAAAGGAAAAAAAGAAAAAGAAAAAAAGACTGGCAGAAAAAAGAGGTTAGATGAGGTAGCCAGGACTGCCAGGGGCAATCTGAAATCAGTTTACATTAGAGCAGGTTGCTCTTGATTTTGCTACAGCAGTTGTCACGCTTGGTAAGAATAACAAGCCATTCATAGAGCAGCCACCACTGTGCAGCTCAGCACACACAGCCCACAGGAAACAGACCCAAGCAAACCCCGTGCCTAGGATGGGGCTGCTTTTTTTTTTTTTTTCAAAAAGCACATAAAATGGTTATGTAAATAAGTTTCCACTTCAGGAATCTGTGAGAACAATTGTTTCCTTATAAGAGGACTTTGTTACTGGAGCACCTGATGTTTTACCCTAAATCTGCACTTTAGATTGAAAAGCTCTTATACATCCCACTGCAGTTCCTAGGTCCTTCCCACTATCTGGCCACTTCAATCCCCAGCTTTTTTAATACTTTCAAGCTCATCAGCTATCTAGAGTTCCACCTTTGTGCATGCCCAGAACTGCCCCAGTCCTGACAGGGCCAAGCAGCTCAGCCCAATTCACACCGAAGTCTGATCAGGATCCAGAAACTGGGTGTTGCTTTGCCTAAATCCCCTGAGGGCTTTGATCAGGGATTATATGTTACTTGGTGACTGTTTCATGTAAAATGCATAAACAGTCCTGGGAGCAGAGGCCAGAACTCAAACTCCCATGTGAATGCTTGAACCAGTAGGTGGGACAGCCATGCTCCCCCACGTGCACTTGCTTTCTGGCCCAATGATTCAGGAGCATGTTGCTGTAGGAGCAGCAGATCCCCAGCAGAGAGTGGACAAGGAGTGTCCAGCTCCCTGTCTTGTGGTTTGGGTGCTCTGCTAGAGGTGGCAGATGGGAACAAACAGCCTGAGGAGAACAGTGACCCTGTTTGTCACTTCCTGGCTGCTGGTAATCCATGTTTCAGATCAGACACCTTTGCTGTGACAGCAAGGCTGTCTGTACTCACCTTGCAGAGGAGCTCCTGGGCTCGGTCACTGCAGCAGTAGCATTTAAGATTTAAAATTTCCCTATAGTTACTCGGCCTGGGCACTCAGGTCTTGGTGCATAACATGCAGAGTTTCATGAGTTATCCCATGCTAAGGGAGGAAGGCACTGGGAGAGTCCATACTGCTGCTGTCACTAGAGAGAAGCAGGCCTCCCCTGCCCCAGCAGCACACTAACTCTCTCCCGGAGAACACACAGTCCCTAGCACACGTGGGTGCACTTCACTCATCCAGGACCGTTTGGTGGAAACAGCTTTGTGTCTTCTAACAAAGGAGGAAATTTGTATTTAGATCATTAGATGGTAAAATGCTTTCTGTACCTGTCTTCATTGCTAATAGATATTAGTGATATTTTTTCATGAGCAGGAGAATTCTTTTGCTACAAAAATGCACAGATGATGACACTTCTCTGAGGAAACACCCAACTGAACAAGCTTCCATTGGGATCAAACTCACTGCCATGATGGCTGGTCAGTATTTTTATTGTGTCACACATCTGTATGCATTGGTCAAGTTGTAAGGGCCAAAGGGGACAGCAGACAAGGAGCATTCTTCTCACTTGACCCCTACAATAGCATAGCCTTTGTGTGGTGATCTTGGTCTTCTCTTGAAGCACAGCTAGATACCTGAGTATCTGTAAATGTATGCAAATATGGCAGTTCATGAGCAAGACCTGTCTATTAGAAGGGCTATGGGCTACACAAACCACACAGAAGGTGGCTAGTAGGCAAACATGAGGGGCTCACCTCTGCCACAGGCTAAGGTACAGCCACGTACAGTGTTTATGGGAAAACAGAAGAACTTCCCTGAGGCTGACGCTCACCGGGTGCATGAAGCTCAGAGGTACAAGCTGAGGAAGTATGCCACCGTGTATCTCCCCTCAGTGAAGCTTGCTTGGTCCAGCAGCAGCAGTGCAGAGCTCTGATTCACAGCACTGTTTGCAGGGCATCAGCAGGCCACCCTGTGCAAATGAATAATGGCTTTGGGGGAAAATTAACAGATGGTCACGGGGGAAAACTCCTGCAGTTATTTTTTCCCCCCCTTTCCTCTGCGATAATAGCCTACTTATAATTTTCTGAAGCCACCTGCCTATTTTCCCAGGCATCCTGGCTATTGGTCAGAGCAGAGAGTAGATCTCTACAATGGTGTCTGCAGCACTGGGCTTGCTTTTCACTAAATGCCTCTCATTTGTGGCCAAAAGACTGCACGGTCCAGAAGTTCGCTGTCACAATGCCACATGGTGGTGATGACTCCTGCTCAGGCTTGGGTTCAGGGAATACTTAACATTTTCTAGATAATTACATGCATTCAGGAGAGCCACCTAGCATCCTGGTATCCCAGTTTTCCCATTGCTGTAAGGAGAAGAAGCAGATCCTCACTGGTTTTTAGAGGAAGAGTGAAGTGTATCAGTGCTGCTGAAGACTCCTGGAGCTCTCCAGACAGCTCAGAAACAATGGCAAAGCACGACAAGAGGAAACGGCACAACACCCAGGGACAGGAGCAGAAAGCTCCACCACCCTGGGTGTATGCTCCTGCAGAAAGGCAGGGATGGGCAGTAAATGTGTATCTCATGAGTAACGAGCACGTGCATTTTCATGTGGCATCACCCTGCTGCAAAGGCTGCCAGCCAGCAAGGCTTACTGCTCTCCCTGCCACGACGTGTGAGGCGCGGCGCGGCCACGTGCTCCCTCCCAGCCGCGTGGAGACACGGCATCTAGGACTGAACGCCACCCGCCCCTTAGCCTTGCTCAGGCTACACGACATTTGGCCAGATCCCCAGCTCGGCCAGGTTGCATAAAAGTGAGGGTCAGTCCCACTGTGCTCCCTGCTGCCCACAGCAGGTGTTCTGGGATGAACGTCCTGCACACACCAGATCAGTTCCAGGCTCGCTGTGAACAGTGCTGCTTGCCAAGCACCCAGCTGCAGCAGGTACAGACACACAGGGCAGCACCAGCCATGCCTGCTTCCCCAGGACACCATGTGTCCTCCACTCCCCTCCTCCTCCTCCTCTTCTTTTATGTCAATAATGCTGGACAGTAAGGCAAACATGAGTCTGGGACGTCCAAAATACCCCTTTCCTGGCAGCTAGAAGCCACTGGTGTTGCCTTCTGATGTGTGTGAGCACTCAGTTGCATGAACCCTCTTTCCACACTATGACAAAGATCCTACAAGTGCTCCCACACGTGTTCTCCCCTCACATCAGCATCTGCTGCTCAGCCTTACTGTCTTCTGTTTGGTGCCAGAAGGACAGCTCTGTAGAAAGCCATTCCTCCCTTTCCCTGCTCTGGGGTCTTGCCTTGCAGGGAGGCAGACCCCAGTGCCCTCTAGGATGACAGTGCTCAGGAAGATTCTTTGTGAAGGCTCCTGCATTGGAAAGATACACTGAGCTCACAGCCAAACGTGACCTGCTCTGCAGGAAAAATCTTTCCTCGCCAACCTCTTTTCCTCACCCCAGACTAACAGGCAGTTGGGACTCCTGGAGCAAGAGTTATTGATTTGTTAAAGGATCACTGTCTTTCAAAATTGCATTTCAGGAAGCTAGGAATTGTAGTTTGCCATCTGCACGGTTTCTGTTTCCAAAGGTGACCTCACGCATATGTGTGGGTGCCCCTGCTACCCTCCTTCAAGAAATAACCCTGCATAAGGCAAAGCACCCTCACAGGTGGGTGCTGCGTGTGCACACCAGCAGTGCCATGCTGTCTGTGCTCTGGTTTTGTCTGCTGGAGCACTGCTCACATCATATTCCATTTTGAGGACTAGATGTGTGCCTCAGGCCAGTGCAGTTGAAGGGCATGACCACCAAGGGTTACAAATGAGAAGCTGTGGTTAGCTGGCAGTAGGCACAAGTATTCCTTTTTTGATAAGCACTTTAAGTGGCTCATTAATAGCAAAATCTTTTCTAGTGAATCCTACCTGCAGCCAGTAGATGAACCACAATGACCAGACTCCAGCCCTTGTCCAGAACACTGCTCAGCAGCTAAAGACAACTGTTGCTTGGAAAATTACCCTTTTTCTTTTCCTTTTTCTTTTTTTGAAAAAGACAATGACAGGGCAGGGGTTGCAGTGCATAAAGTGCACATTGCTCAGTCACTTGGAAGAAGGATGTTTTCTAGAACCCATGTTTGAATTTTAACTGTTGACTGTGAGCCAGATTCAGACATGACGTAGATGGTTCTGTAAGTTACATCAGTAACTTAGTGGGGTGGTTGTAAGCAGGCCAGCTACACCACAGCTCTGGGCTGGCACCATTCCTTAGGGAAGATGCACAGGTTTGAGCCTAAAGGAGAATTTCCCAGGAGATAAATAACGCCCTATCTGATATTTCATCCTTCGTTGCCTACAGTGTCCTGAGACAAATGCTGGCAAAAATATGGAAAGGGTTTTTTGTTCTTGTTGCCATTATTCCCCAGTTACAAATCCCCTCCATAGATTTGGAGATGATGAAAACAATCTATGAGAACATGGATTATTTTTGAATTGGCATTTTAGTCTAGAACTGGATTGGAAACACTGGTGATGGAAGAAAAGCTAAGCCAGGCTGATTTGGTACAGTAAAGCTGCGTTGTACTTTAGATTACTTATTAACAAACAGCAAATGGGCCCTTGCCTTGACCTTTTTTCATTTGAGCAAATATACTCTTCCTGCCCCTTGTAAACAGCAGTTACTGGTAACTGAGTCACGTACCCCCTCACATCACTGGAGTTAGTTTTTTTCATCTGTGGCAAGGATTTTAGTCAAATTGAATTTTGCCAGGCTCACTAAGGTTATTAGCAGTATTATTAGTCTTAATAATACCAACAGTAATAATAATAATAATAATCATCATCATCATCATCTGGATCACCATAAACCTGAAAACATCTAAGTACTTCACAACTATTAATTAACAAAACTCAATAGGATGTCTGAGAAACCAGCAAAAATTGTCAGCCTCACCAGAGCTGAAGAGCTTAAAACAGAGCCAGAGCAAGCAGAAGTGGCTGTTTGCTTGACGAGTTTCAATTAATGGCTGTTCCTTTGGTGTCATGAAATGCCAGGTGGCCGGTGCCTCTGGCAACGCTGCCAGGGCAAAAGCAGGAGCCCACAGCACATACCTGCAGCAGCAAAAGTCAGTAGTAGTCTTGGGAACTGGAGCCAAAAGGCTAGGTTCTTCCACTGAGAGCTGGGCTTTCAGCCCCTGTGCCACTTAGAATGGGGCTGTTGGATGTGCCTCAGGTGTCTTGTACCTTGGGACCCGTGACTAGTGGTTCCTTGGACACACTGGAAAATCCCACTCCTGCTGATTTTCAGTGAACCTGAAGACCAAGAACATGCCTAGAACCTGCATGTGTCCCAAAAAACTGGATACTCACTCCTTTGTCAGCCTTTACATTAAACCTTTTTGAGTGGAGAAGGCAAATGCTGACAACCACAAGGACCTCTCTGCAATACCTGGTGACTACTTTTCCTACCTAATTACTTCCCTGACTTCTCTCTACTGGTATTCAAGCTTCATTGGTGGCCAAATCACTGCAATGCCATCAAGAAGTTTGCAGTATTCATCTTGGTTGTGAGTTAATTTATCCTGCACGTATCATCCGAATCCACTTTGAATCGCACAACATCAGCCACTCAGTAAACAAGGTGAAAGTTTCATCTAGATTCTTAACCAGTGATGTCTAAGAGTCTCTGCAGCAAGGGGTAATTACTTGTATTAATTGCAGACTCTTCTAAGGTACATCGTGCCACAGCGTACAGAGGATGGGTTGTATAAATTGGAGAAGTGACAGACTTCTTTCTTTGTTTTGTTCAAAAAAACTTACCATTTGTAGCCACAGAAAGGACACAGGCAAAGTCAATCCAGATGTGTTGCTGGAAGTCAGGAGGACGCAGTGCCATGAGCAACAGCTTCACAGCTGAAAGATCCAGGTGCTCTTTCTCACTCTGACACAGGCTGTTCATGTGATCTCAAGCATGTCACATAAGCTGTCTGTCCTCATCTGTAAAATTAGGATAATAGTAATTAGTTCATGTTAAAGCCTGAAAGATGTCAAAACAGTAAGAAAAAGGCAGTCTGCCTACACTGAGTCTTCATCAGTGTCTTCTAAGAGTTACAGAAAGCACTGCAACCAAACTGCCTCCATTTCCCTGTCTATGGTACAATCAATGCCCTTTGACTGGTGGGCAACTTTTCACCCTGCAGCTGTGCTCACTCCCTGTGCTTTACGCCTTCTGAAGACGTTCTCTGAGAACCTTTTCTCTTCTCTGGAAACCTGGACGGCAACTGGATGCCCTAATTTCACAATCATATTCATTCAACTTATTTCACTTCCTCAAGTTCTTTACAGAGTTAGGTTAGATGTTCTCAGACTTCACAATGAATTTAAAGCACCTTATTTGCTTACAATAAATCCCAATGTCTCACATTCCTTTACATCTCCTCTGATACCCACTATAATTGCTCCTTGCAAAAAAGGACACATACTCTGTGGCTGAAATTTTGTGAGGTGTTGCTTTTGGGGGCATGGTGGAGTTAATTTTCCTCCACTTCCCTTTGCCTCGGGAGCCCCAGCTACTCCTCTGCAGAAACACACTGATGTCACAGAGGTTTTTCAGTCGTGTGATGCCCACTAACTTCAATGGGAGTCCCATAGCTGCCATCCCATACAATGCTTTGAAGATCCGGGCTCTGCGTTTTATCCCAGATAGACAGTCTATAAACGTCTCACAAACAATTCAGCCACAGTCTCTGGCTTGGCCAGCTCTCACCACTGACATGTTATCCTACAGCAGGAGCAGCCCCCGGGCTTACATTTGGGCAGGAATGGAAGTGATGCCAGGTCTCTTTGAGAGCCCTCCTAAGCAGCAGATCCTAGAATACAGAGCACAAGCGAAACGAGGCGGGAGTCCTCTGCACGGCCCTCTGGCGTTGCACTCTCCGGGCATAACATTTGGCAGACATCAAAGAGGGGCAGGAAGAATCCCCCCACACCAGCTCAGCAGGAGTTTTGGGGGTTTCTGCAGGGTAAGGCACGCACTGTCCAGGCATACGCCCTTGGCCTGCAGTCACTCACAGAGTCATGGAATTATACAGTGCTTTCTGGAGAGCTTTTGTCACTGTGGAAAAAGAGAAAAAAATCAGGGACAGGATGAAGGGAAGGCTGCTTGAGTCTGCTGAGAGCCTGAGAGGAGACGTTTGCATGGGAGAACTTCCTGTCCAGAGGCTGGGGACAGCTGTGTGTAACCTCTGCTTGGCACAAGCACAGCCACTCCAGATTTGCACAGACACCCCCCCCATTTCTCCTAGCTCAGTCTCACCCAGATGTGAACTCTGTGCTCCACAAATACAGAGGCTTCTGCTGCCAGTCCTGTTTCCCTCATACAGCAGGGAAAGACAGACAGTCCTACAGGATTGTTCCTACAGGGAACGGGACTGGCAGCAGGGACAACTGTAAGGAAATCAGTAACTTAGGGGTTGCTGAAGCCACAGACTCACAGGGGCATGGATCCAAAGCAAGTATCAAGGAGCCGGCTCCTGTCACCAGGCTTGCTGCCTCCCTCTTCCTCACCTCCACACGTCCATCAGCTGCCGAGATGGTCCATCAGCAGCCTGGCCTGCTCCACACAACCCAAAGGTACAGCAGCTGTTCTGCAATGGTGCAGCAGATGGTCCTGCTCTGGCAGGGGGGCTGGACTCAATGATCTCTGGAGGGCCCTTCCAACCCCTGACATTCTGTGATTCTGTGAGCTCATGTCCTCGGCTCACCCTTCCCTCCTCAGCTCTATCCCAGGCACCAGGCCTGTTGGTAGGTGTTGTCTTTACCAAAGAGCTCACCTGGGTGTCCCGTCAGGTGAGCAGGAACACAGGGAACCGTGTCCCACCATCACCCTGTTCTGTGGCTCCTGCACAGCTGCAGCAGAGGGTGTAGGACAACCACCCCCGGGACTAGCTCAGTCCCCAGCACCTCAGTCCTCTCCTTCTCTGTGGCTCCTCCATGGAGGTCCCTCTTGGCAGTGTGAAGGGAACTGGAAGGGTCTGGAAAACTGTGGCTCTGTGCTGTCTTCATGTCTGTTTACACAGATTACTCTCTGAATGGGCAGAGGCCTGTGAAACTGCTGATTCATTAACATCTTTGCCATCTGTGGCCTCTTCAAAGGAGAGTTCACCCTGACCGAAGGATGATTTACTTTTCTTGGCTCTTCATCTCTAACTGATGGTGTCTCCAAGTCTCTCAGACTTCGAGGGATTTGGGTAAAAATAAATATTATTGCATCTCTTGTGAAGCTGTCAAGTTAACTCTGAGTGGCAAAGCATTCAAGTCTCTAACAGAGGAGGGAAAAACATCAAGAGTTAGTGCCAGGGATGACTTGTCACCACCTTCATAGCCAGACATCTTCAAACCTACCAGTACCAGTATACTTGCAAAGTCACAGTTTGGAGGCCATTGAAGAATAAGCAAGAGCCTCTGACACTCAAGGGCCCTGAGCTGTGTCTCAGTGAGGACTGGAAACCGAGGTTAGGCTGCCAAATACTGCACACACACACCCCAGAGAGGCTACAGCCACCTCCTGTCCAGATTTCAGCTTTAGCCCGACTGCCTTTCCCTCCTTTCTTTTCTCACTGTGCTCTATCAATCTGTTATTGCTGATCTACTTTCCCATGAATGGCCACAGTCTCACCAAGCAGAGCAAAGCTGTGGTCAGTAAGATCTCCTGCCAGGGCATGTTATGTGACACTATTGTGGCCAAGCATCTGCCCTCGTCCTCCCCCAGCTACGTCCTCCTACTTGTGAAACCATCCCCTCAGAACCAGAGGAACCCGCTCCGGGGTAAGGTGCCTGAATAAGCCTATGGCAGGAACTGGCCCTGAAGCTTTTTGTTACTAGAGATGACACTGGAGTCCGAAGAGCTGCTGCTGAGCTGCACCTCCCACTAACGTCACTAGCGTGGAAGGTGCTTTGCACACCTCAGTATTAGCCCCACTGTTATCACAGGACAAATCATAACCATCATAATAAAATTTTGCAATAACTTCAGTTTAATTAATAGTAAGGAGAAAAAAGTCTTGCCAGGCCAGACGGCAAACTCTTAATTTCTCACGTGATGACTGTCAAATTACCATCTCCACAAAAGAACATCACAGAGCACATTTAATAAACCCTGGAAATGTTTATCACAGTGGCAGTAAAGATCCTGGCTGATCCACTAGGCTCTGTCTACATGAAGGAGCCAAATGGAGGGTTGGGGTTTGAGGATTACTGCCAATAAAGGACTTGAGTACATAAAACTAGACTTTAACTGAACTCAGGCACTGAAGTCTAGAGTCACATAGGTCACTGTCTCTCAGCCACCTGCACTCTGCAGTCCCTCCTGGAGTTCACATTCAAGATTTCTGCTTCCCTGCATGCCCAGAACAACGTCTTCAGGGAGATACACTTTATACTCTCCTCCACATGCATCCAGAGATGAGATGCCCATTCTCAGAATGCCCTAAAACATGGGGTCTTGCAAACCAGCTCCTAGAGCACCAAACGCAGCCTGAGGCTCCTCACACCATGAAGCTCCAATCACTTCACTCTAAAACAGAAACTGCCCACCAAAAGCAGGATGAGCAGAACAAATATCTTGTTAGTGGAAGGCATGGTTTCACTCTGAAGAGCTTCACCCGGAATAGCTAATTGACCAGCAGTTAGTCTCATGGGAAGTGAGAGATGAGCACGCTCAGATTGAGGAACGCATTGAACCCAAGTCTCCCACTTCCTCAGTGAATGCTCTAAATTAAAAGACAGGCAGCAGCCAAAAGGAAGAAGCACTGCTCTCCTACTTCCAAGGTATTGCTGGCACTGTCCTTGGGGAGAAGCATGCCATCAGTATCCTTACAGGACTCATGCAGGAAGTCCTGAGTGAGGTTTCTGTGCTCTGAGGGGATGGCATGGATGTGAGAGTGGAAGATTTCAGAAAAATCTGTACTTCTGGTCTGCCCTCTAGGCACCAAACGTGTTCTCTGTTTCAGAGACAGACACCTCAAGTGTCTGTCTGGGTTAGGTCTGGATGTAGCCCTGATGTGACTAGGCAGAACAAGGGGGAAGGGAAGGCCATGCCATTGTACAGCAGTTCTGCCCCCGTCCCCGGGAACGCAGGCTCACCTGGGCCATGCTCTCCTCAGCCCATCCCAGCAGCCTGGCCTGCTGACTCCTCCCCATCCACGGGCTAGGGAGCCTTGGCACAACAGCTCTGCTTTGGGCTCCAGGGTCTGGCTGCTGAGGCTGGAGGCAGCTGCACCTCCTGGTCGGTACCTGAGCCCCGCAGAGCCCGGCTGGCCGGTCAGCACCCCGCCTGTGGCTCGGGGCTCTGGCGTGCTGGGGGGACACCATCAGCAGAGTCCTTCATTCCACCCGCCCTCTGCCGATGCAAGGATGGGGTTCACTGAAGCCTTGCAAGTCTTTTGGCTAGTGAATGGACACATTCTACCAGAATTTGTTCTGGCTCTTCTATGATTTTGTCTTCTGGCGGGACAGGACACTTTGAAAATTGCCCTTGCTCCCTCTATAGAAAACACGAGAAATAAATGACTTGACACTATCAGGATGCAGTAACACACTCTTCCCAGGGTACCAAGTTCTGCCTCATCTGCCTCATTGTACTTTCATGGCCTTACCTGTTATCTTGCAACAATAAAATCAACAAGAAAACAAACCTTCCATATAAAACAAAGCAATAAAAGTGCATCAGTTTCAAGTGTTGGCTGGTAATCCCATGTAGAGTATTGTTAGGCCTGTCAAAAGGCAACATAACACAACTTTTGCCAGTTGTCTCTCTTGGCAGATGGCATTTCCATTTTCAGTGTAACTCAAAAGGCTGAAGTGACTGACACCACTCCTGACTTTACTTAAACTCTATCATAGCTCCTGCAGCCACTGCAGAGTTCTGCTTTCATGTTGCTGCTAGCGCAGGGAGTTTCAGAAGAATTTTGGATTGGCTGGGATACAAGTCTAGCAGGGTGCTACAAATAGAAATAGCAGAAGAAGGTAGTAGAGTAAAAATATGCAGTGTTAGATCATGGGTAGAGAAGTAGTGCAGACAGGAAGTCAACGAAAGGGATAGGAGGCACACTGGTGCTCCCTGCCACTTGCTACGACTTCGAATGCACTCCATTTCCAAATCCTCGACGAACTTCCCACTGCCATTAACCTTGTCTCCCTCCTTCATATAGCCATTGTTAGCCATTCTGGATGAAAAGGCAGCCACGCTAGGAAGGAGAATGGCTGCTTTTAAACCTGTCCCTTCCGAGCCACCCTGTGCATTGCATAATAGTTCACACACTCACCACACTGTAAAGTCTCATCTCACAACAGGGACAGCGGGGCTGAACAAAGAACCCTGCACTTGAACCCTTCCGGCCTTTGGGGACACACATCTGTAGTCTGTGCTCAGTCCAGTCCCATAGTGGCCCGCATCTGAAAATATGGGTGCCTGCAGCTGGGCTTTGTGGGTGCACCTAATGGCCTGCCTGGTTCTCCAGGTGCAGACCGCATACAGCTCCTACCGACTCCCGCGGGATTCGTCACTCGCATTTAGGAATCTGAATATGGATTTAGGAGCCTTACTTTTGGCACTTGGGGTGGAAAACTTCATCCAATAAGACTGCACAACCCTATTACCATGACAGCTTGGGAATGTGAGAACTCAGCAGTTTGGAATAAGGCACCACATTAAAAATAGATTAAACTGCAAACAGCCCCCACGGCCTATGGCGCCTAGGACAAGTGTCTGCCAGCTGAAATGCCTCGAAGGTAGCTGTTCGCTAGTGAATCAGGTGCTGGCTGGAGGTGCCCACAGTTGCCTCAAGACACAGACAGATTTTTTTTCCAGAGACACTGTATTATTTTTTTTTTAGCACCATATGAAACTCAGCAGCTCCAGCCCTAAGGGGATCCATGCAAACCTCCAGCTTGCTCTGGTTCCCATGGCACTCATATCCACCAAGTTTCACTTTGAATTTCAGCCTCAAAAATCTCCAGAACCAGCCTAGAGTGATAAACTGTGCCAAGCCTGGGTTCCAGCTATGGAGCAGGACTGTTCCTCTTTCTTTTAACACTACTGTAGGAAACAACGGAGGAACCAAGTCGCCCTACTGTGACACAGGAAAAATATGATCTGCATCCAGTGCAAGGTGTTGGGAGGACTTATTTCCTGGTCTGTTTGCAGCCTGAGGGTTAAACAAAGGGTAAGCTTGTTTCCCTGGCTGGCATCTTCCTCCTTGCCAGGGACAAAAGTCACTTGTCTCTTTGGTTCTCTTAGATCTGTCCAGCAATGACCACAGAGATTTGCTGACCTGCTGGTGGGCACTTCTGACAGTTAATGGAGTTGCATTTCAGTGGCTCTGCGTTTTCTTCTCTGACAGCTCCCACAGGACAGTGATGCTTTTATGCTTAATATATGCTGTCATTTTGTATTATGTCTTTTCTTTGGAGGTAACTTCATAAATGACCAAAAAAAACCACAATCCCAAACCCCAAAATCCAAACACCAAAGAAAGCTGAGGAGTCCTGCAGACATCACAAACAAATTACTGCTCCTTCAGCTGAGATGGAGCCAAAAGAAGCCATAGCCCTGCCTGCTTTACAAGAGTGATCTGCCACTGATAGAGTGGTGGTTACTGGTCACTAACACGACTTCCCTGGATTTCTGGTTTGTTTGTTTTTTTTTTTTCTTCTCCAGTCCCATGATGTGGTGAGGCTGTTGATAGAAGCTCTTGCTGCTGTATCAGCATTTGTGGCATAAAAAATATTGTGACAATAGGGCAAACCTTTGGATTCCACAGCTGGGTTGCTTACAGACATAAATGACCAAGCACAACCCCAGTGCCTAACCGTCCTCCTCCTCCTCACTCTATCCTCCCATGCCTGATTCATGCAGCAGTCACAGAGGGACAGCAAGGGCTACAGTCACCTAAAGAACAGACAAATGACTTGCTCAAAGCAGGCTGGATCTATTCACAGGTAATGGCTCAATGTGCAGGAATATTACAAGCACATTCCATGCAATTCCAGCTTCAGCCGAGTATACTAACTCAGTGATACTGCAATACACTTGAATGATTAAGAAACATCTTCATTTTATTAATTCCCTGCATATCTGTATTTTCCCTTCAGGATTGTTTGGGAATGCCTTGCAGTCACGGGATCAAGAAAGGTAAGCATATAGCAGGTATGTGAATAGCTAACTCTGCCCCATGATAAAAACAACCCCAAAACTTTGTAAGGCTTTTGGAGTAATTCTCTTTCTGCAGATATAGATCGTCTGAAAACATCCTTGACTAGGTTCTGGTGGAATAAAGTAAAAACAGGTAAATAAAATAAAAACAGGTAAATGATAGCTGGGGTTATATCTCCCCCAAATCCTGTGTTTTTCAAAGATTTCTCTTACTACCTACACTCTACACATAATCCCTACATTTTAAGATCCAGAAGGCACCTTTTTTTCACATGTAACTTTAAAAATTCACACTAGGCTTTATAGTCCTAAAATACCTCAGTGGCACAAAGCCACATTTGCAATACGTGGGTGGAAAAGCTGTCAGCATAGCGGAAAAAATATTCTGCTGAAACTCCAAACTTTGCAGAAAGAGCTGAGTCACTCTTTCGCAGTTAAGGCAGCCTGGGCTTGTTACCCTCCTCTGTGCCTCTGGATGGTGCCGGGCACACACGCCCATCCTCTGGCTGCCAGTGGCCCCAGCACACCTTCCTGCCTTGGAAGTAGGGGTGACTTCCCTCACGCAGGCGTCCCTGGTCATCCACACACAGGGGCTGACCGAACTGTGACCGTCCTGCAGACTCAAAGCCCTCGGGCTAGATGCAGGAGCACGAGTAGATCCACACTGGCCAATTCACACACCTCAGCTCTGCTCCGCTCCCCGAGGCGGCACTTGGCAATAGTGCCAATCCACAAGTTGATCCCAGTTCTCAAGGCAAACTATGTTTTCCTCTTGAGATTTAAAGGGTTTTTATTAAAAAGCATGAACGTAGTGGAAGTTTGAAAACCTAGTTCAAGTGCAGTATGCTAAAGGACAAAAAATTGAAAAAAAAAAGATCTAATTTATTGCTTTTTTTTTTTCCCTTTTCTTTTTAAGTCTCTTGATCCTTCAGTCAGCACTATTGTTTTGGTTGGGAAGAGGGAGCTGCCTATGAGCCACTTATTAGTACACAAAATTATGATACTGCAGAGGTCCAGAAGTCATAACTGCCAGCAGATTATAGCCTCTGCTAATGCAGTCACAGATGAAATCTGTAACGCTCATTTTAAAAGGAAGTCTAGCACAGCTCATACATTTTGACCCCTAGAAAATATAATTTGGTTTGAAACATCTGATCCTTTGACCTGCATTTTAATCAGAATGCAAGATTTTCTAGAAATCTTGTATTTGTGTCTCCAAATCAGAAAAGTCTACATGTAAACAATGTGCCAGATTTTCAGCATGTAAGATGAATTTTCATATGAACTGCAGCAACAGTATATCCTGTTTAGCTGCAGCATACACACACAGCCAGGCAGACACTGCCACTGGCATTCATGGTGCCTTATGGGGCAAGTTTGCCACCGTAAAATGGCAATACCAGGAGGTGATTTTTGCATCTTTAGCCCTGTGGTTACAAGCACGCTCTAACAGACAAATATGCCATTAAAGCTTAATTCCCATTTTTGTGTTAGGTGCTAATATGATAGCTGCTAGCCAGTTCAATTTGCATCCACGTTTCCTCCTCCAGTGGGGGTATATATTCCCTACTGCATATCATAAAAGCATGCCCAGGATGTACACATACCCCAGACCCGAATTGTTCCCTTACCTTCCTGTCACATCATAATGGAATTATGGGTGGCACTCTTCTGATGTAAGAAATGCAGGGAAGGATTCCCCTATGTTTTCAAATTTTCTGAAACTTCTCTTGTTCTCATGTTTCAGAAAACCCAGCAGTCCTCCACGAACAGCACTTTGCTTTTCATGGGAAATGACTCTGACTGGGGAAAAAAAAATAGGCTTTTCTAAATAACCACATTATGTTATATAGCATAAAAGCTAAAAAAAAAAAAAGCAGCCTCTTCATGCCTACACCCTGCTTGCCATCACCAAGCACACACACATGCCCAAGCTTTGGCTGGATACTGTTTCAAGTGGTAGGGGCTCCAAGAGCAGATGTTTCAGCTTGTTCTCTCTTGGGCCTTCTCTCTCTCTTTTCTGGATTCCTCACCTTGAACATCTGCTCCAAATCCAGTTAAACTCAATGCGAGTTTTGTCACTGGCAGACTCAAACTCTAGATATCCTCACTTCTACATCCTAACTGCAGCCTTTACTCTTCTAGCTTTCTCTCAGTATCCCGTTTTCTTCCAAATAAATCCCTCATTGTCTCCAACAGCCTTGCTTCTGCTTCTGCCCAGAGGTGGCTGCGGGTAGCTGGCCTGCAGCGAGCTGTGCTGCAGCACCACGATGACAAAGGGAAGGCTGCTCGCTCCTTCACACGTTTTACACAGAGGGCAGCGCTGGAGTCGGCACGGCCAGACTCGTGTCAGCGTCCTGCTGCGCTCGTCTGCCCAGCCCTCCTTCTGCAGCAGCGTTAGCGAGCACAGCCAGCACGCCAGCCGACTCCTGCCGCTGTCAGCTGCATGGTTTGCAAAGGGAGGAGCACCCATGTCTATATGCAATCTTTCTATCAGCAGCGCACCCGAGAAGGAAAAGGTGGACACAGCTCTGAGTCCTTCCAGGAAGCTCCCTCCGAGTCGAGCAGTAACGCCCAGCAAAACCAACGAAACGACGCCTGTGATCCACACTGGGCATGCAGCAGGCATCTTGCACAGAACCACGTAAACCTTTAAAAACCATTGCTCAGTCATAAGCAATTTTTGAAATACAAATACCAAAACATACACTGCTCGTCTGTGCCCTAAAATGTTTTCATTAACTGAAATCTTCTTCCACTGGCTATGGAAAGGGGAACAGCCAATTTCACTCAATTAAATGAATACATGAAAACTCCTCTCTCAAACAGTTGCTCATGAGCTCTTGCAGGGATAATCCAGGTCGCTGAGGAATATATCCAGCTACTGAACAAAACTCATGATGAATACCACTCATGTCAAGAAACATCTGTCACTGTTTAAAATTCTAAGGAAATCACCCATATACAAATTAGCTCATAAAAGTCACATTTATATTAGTGATATCTAAAAAAATCAGATCTCCTGCACCACTTGATAATCAAATTACAAAATAAATTACATGAGCTAAATTAAAAAGGTGAATGACATTCTTCACATATTATACAATGACCTACATATTGTTATGGGTCCCGTGAAGTATCCGCTTGGAATCTGCCTTAGCAAAGGTCACCTTTAAATTGGTTTTGTCAACTCAGAATTCTTGATGTGATATTTGCAAATCTTATTGCTTGCAATGCAAACATAAAGCAGTATACCTAGAGCTTTATTTATTTACATTAGCTACATGTTCACTTAAAATCACAACTTGATGCTTTCATGTGGTAATCACGTATTGACTTTTTCAAATAAATGTTGTCAATAGAGTTATTAGATACATTCCTCACTTACCAAGCCAAGTAATACAGTGCTGTTCTTAAAACTGCAGTCTAGGGAATCAAATCCTAGGTCTACTGCAGTCAACAGCAACCCCCCTTGTCTCCAGAAATAGCTGGAATAAGCCAATTCTGTAACCAATAATAAGAGAGGTCAAGAAATTTTTGGTATGAAAACTCTAGCAATCCCATTCTTTTGATATTTAACATGAGTTCCAGTAAACACAGAAGGGTTGCTGACTGGAATGAAGCAAGCAGTGCTGGCACACAGCCTTCCAAATTTTATATTATTTTATGAGAAGTCTAAATGCCAATTTGCACAATTATGAATCAACAACAGACACTCATTTCAGCCTGACTCTGTCATCAGGGTTTTAACTGAACTGGCACGTCAATAAAAATAACTTTTAAAAAGTTAGTGAATATACATTCCCAGTCCACCAAACAGAACTTGGTCCCACCAAAGCAAATTAAACCCTAATGTGTAACCAACAACATAATGAAAATAAAATGTACATGTGACAGAGATGCCTATAAGCTTGTTTGTAAAAGCTAGAAGATGTGACACTGAAGTGACCACCAGTAGGTTTGCCATTCAGCCCTGCTCTCACAGCTGCTGTTTTGGGTGTACTTACTGGCACTTGTTCACACCATCTCCTCTCCCTGAGGGACTTCAAATCACATGCTGGATCCAATATATAGCAGCAGCCCAAGATGTATTTGGTTCTTGAGGCGAGTCTACAGCCAAACGCATTAGAAGCCATCGAGGGAATAACCACAGTGAGAAAAATGAGGTACAAAAATTCCCCCTGTACTCAAGAAAGTTCTAAAACATTTTGTGGTATTTATCCAGACAAGACTTCCCCTGACTCCAATGGGATTTTGCCAGAGAAGGTGGTTTGAATGCTTAAAGACGGGTTAATTCCCAAATGTGGTTCTTTGTTTCAAATGTAAATAGCTAGAAACCCCCAAACCCTGCTCAGGAGAGGTGCTGTGCTAATCCCTCCCCACCGCCCCTCGCTCCTGACCGCCTCCCAGCAGCGCTGTGCCCAGGTGTGCTGCTGAGCTGCTGCCTGCCGCCGAGCACCGCGCCCCGGGGGAGACCTCAAGCCACCCAGCTAACACAGGAAGGAGCAATGCCTAAAACCTCTCTGCTGACCAGCAGCTGCTGTTAAAATGTAAGCTGCCCTGCTGCACAGAGAACAGAGTCAGTGCAGGTAACCAGCGCCAGCCTCCACCGCGTGGGCCCAGTCCTGTTCCCACTGAGCTCGGTGGCAGCACTCCAACCTGTTTAATGGGAACGGCAACAAGCTCTCTATCTACTTAATATAAATGAAGATACGCATCTCCTCTTTGACACATTTTGGGCTCAAAGCCATTGGCTGACACTTGTTTGGTTCTCTGCATGTGTGTGACTCATGGGATAATATAATGCCTGATTTCCATTCTGCCAGACCTGTCTTTCTCCGTGGTTAACTATTAATTTGAGAGACAAGATGCAATACTGCAGTTAAATAGGATGGTGTTAAACTAAGAAAATTACACTTAAATATTTAGAGTAAATGAATCGGATTCTCTTTTGTGAGGATTCCCTTCCAATTAAAGAGGTATTCCCACACAGTCCTGAAGACATCAGCCCATTGCTCCTGCACAGAGAGGGAGTTTGTGGAAGTCTCTAGTGAAGGAGTTGGCAGGCAAGGCAGTGTATACACATTGCCTTTACACCACGGGGACAGCTTGAGCAAAATGGACATGACATTAAAAAAAACTGTATTCCAAAGGGCTGATTTTTGTTTCAGGCTGCCTACACAGAAATGGGTTACTCTGGATATACAGGTGCTCGATAAAGTACGAGCACACCATGATTTTCCACCGAAGCTGTAAACTCTTCAGGATAGGGGCTGACTTTCCTTGGATCTGTAGCCTACATCTGACATACTAAGTAGTACCATTAAAAAAAATTAAAATATTAATGACATAATATGGGCTGGAAGGAATTATCTGAACCAACTTCCTGAGCCTTCTGAAGTTTCTTGTGATATGGTTATAATTAGTAAGTATTGTCCCAGCTTCAAAATGCAGTTCCCTCAGAGATGATACAGTAGATCACACTGAAACACAGATATCTCTGTGCAAGGTGTGTGTATAAACATGGCTTTCATTACAGGAGAAGACAGAAACATTCAGAAACAGATGTCAATGTATAAAACACTATTTTTGTACTTTATTATACCAAGAGAAGGCAGTGGGCCTGTTCCTCCACCCCTTACCCAGTTAGACATTTGCAATTCTTCTCACCACTGAGTTGAGTCAAACCAAATTCAAGCAGTAAAATCAAATCAGTATTCACAAAGTACTGAGCAGCATCTGCCTTCTCCTAACAGCGAAGCATCTTCCACTGCTCCTCTTCAGTGTGGAAATTCATGTGGAGCACTCCAAAAACCGTTCCTAACCTCCAGCTCCCTGAAGCAGGTGGATGAGGCAAGCTCCTCAGGGGCAATGTGCCTACCATCGTGTAGAAAAAAAAACCAACAAAATCACTGAGAAATCTGGACATTCCTCTGCCACCCCCAACCAGTCGCAGGACTTTGCCATGGTGGTGAGCAATCCCTCAACTCTGTACACAGTGCTAGCAGACAACTACTCCCTTCCTCCCAAACATGTGATTACTCGCTCGGCCTCTGTGTCACTGCCCACCGCCACGTCTCACCCCCTCCACGTCCCCAACACCATGTCTGGGACTGGCGAGGGGTGGAGAAGGAAGGACTTGTGTGGCAGGACGGGCAGAGGCTGGCAGCATTGCAGCACTGCTGCGTGCAACAGGAACAGGCTCGGTGGGAAACTTTCAAAAAGCCACCCCACGGTCTTGAAGACAAACGCTTCGGAGCATACACCCCCCGCACCCCGCCCAGCGCCGGGGCTGCCCGAGCCCTCGCCCCGGCCAGGATAAACAGCCTTCCTGCGGGGGGAGCAGTGGGAGCAGCACACGCCAGGCCAGCCCCCGCTCAGGGTCCCACCACGCTTCCCTGCTGCACCCCCGACACGCTGCCGCGGCACAGCCCCCGCCTGCCACGCTCCTCTGCAGCAGCACCGGCTGGCAGCTCCTGAGGCTAGACGGGCCCCAGAGCTCCCTTCCAGCTCCCACTGCCCGGGGGTACCTGGAGTACACGGGGCAGAGAATTCCCTTCCAGCACCCAGCATTCATACTGCACACCTAAACACTGCCACAACGGGCAGCACAGGGGGCTCACACCTGAGACCGGAGCGCTACGGCACGGCTGCTTTGCCCCTGGCGTTAAACAACCAACCCTGCACACGCTGCTGGGAGAACGTTTTCATCTGGGCAATGACTTAGGGGCTTGCTGAAGGCTCAGCTGTGTGCCAGGGTAAGGGTTCTGGCTGAGAACGGGAGGAGCTGCAGCTGGAGAGGGGTGGGAGGGGGCTGCCGAAGTGAAACACAGGCTGCCCAGAGCATGAAGAGGCTGCAAGGAGCACTGTGCTGTGAGAAGTTTTTTGCCTAGGCCTCGGCTGGGGGCCTGGCTGAGGACGCAGCCTACAGTTAGGGCTGGGATTAGGGAACGCCGCTTGCTTTGGCACTGTGTTTAAGACAAGTGTCTCTAAACACTTTTCTGCTATCAATAACTTACCCTTCATAATATTCCAGGGCATGCTGTGTTTATATAACTATTGAGACAACTATGTGGTAGATAGGTGATCTTAATTTTGAATCATAGAATGGTTGGTTCTTCTGCCACCAAAGGCCTGTTTAATCAACAGTTCATTTAAATTAATGGAAAAATCAGCTTTGTCTGAGGCCATAAATGATTTGCTGAAACCACACACACACACGGTGAGTCACAGTTCTGAACATAACTCAAACGACCAGGACTGTATTCCCATGCTCTAACCACTAGATTACAGTCCCTCCCACATATACCCTGCAATAATCTTTGCTCGAATGATAACAGCATTTCCCCACTTGACGCGTTGGGCAGCATTGCTCAGTAAGGCACATCACCCCCGACGGGAGCACAGCCCTGTGGAGCTGGGGGAGGAAGGAAGCGCAAGGCATTATTTTTGCCCGACACCACTAGAACTTAACTCTTTCATTAGAAAATTACCAGCTCTGCACCCCCCCGATTATGCCGAGCTGAAACATGAAATCCTCGATCCTGGTCTGCACTCATTTGTCACCCGTCCGGAGGAGGAGTGCGGGCAGGCCGGCCGCCCCGGTGCCGTCCCGAGGAGCGGCGGGACCGTCCCTGCGCCC
>NW_008632267.1:0-19919 GCF_000691845.1 Merops nubicus
TATATATATATATATATGCACACCTAATTCTCCTCTTATTTTTACCTATCTCAGCTAGAAGTAATCAGTCAAAACCAGTAGTTATTCTTCTTGCTATTCATATCAGAATAAATCTCTATTAATTGCTTACATATTTGAATAGGAATAATTTGCAAAATATTGGCACAAGTGATAGCAGAATATATCCAGTTGTACTTTACAGGAGAAGTGTTCTGGCTGGGTGAGTTAACTTTCTTCATAACAGCCCATATCATGCTATATTTTGGATATGTGACTAAAATAGTGATGACGACAGGTCAATGTTTTGGCTATTGCTGAACAGTGCAGCATCAAGGCTTCCTCTGTTTCTCATGCTGCCCACTGAATGAGCAGCTTGGGAGTGGGCAAGAGGTTGGGAGTCAACACAGTCAGCACAGCTGACCTAAATTGGCCAAAATTGACCATATCATATGGCATATTGCTCAGCAATATAAGCTAAGGGACAAGAGGAGGATGGGAAGGATGTTTTGAGCTATGACATTTCTCTTCCCAAGCAGCTTTTATGTATGCTGTGGCCCTGTTTTCCAGGAAGTGTCAAAAGAAGTATCTGCTTGCTAATGCAAAGTAGTTAATAAATTCCTTATTTTGCTTTCCCTTTTCATGTATCTTTGCTTCACTTATTAAACTTTTATCTCAACCCATGAGTTTTCAGCTTCTGTTCTTCTAGCTCCCTCCCCCATCCGGCTGTAGGGCGTGTGGAATAAACAAGTGACGCAGTGAGGTGCTTATCTGCTGGCTAGGGTCAACCCACCACAATAACCTACATCCTCAGAATTATTGTTCCTTGGGAAAAAGAAAATACATATTCCCTATGATGTTCCAGTGAAAAGCAGGGCTGTTCCACTGCACCATCCTAAAGTTGACACGAAGACGTCATGTTACCACCAGAACCCAATGGCAGGAATTTAGTGGCAGTTAAGAATATAAGATTTTTATTTTTTTTCTGAGATTAAAGAAATAAATGAGAGACATTCTAGAAGCCAGTTTCACTGAAACACTACACTAGAAACTGGATGGCTTTTAGGCATACCACAGGCTGTCACACAGTAAAAATTTAGAATTAGTTCAGCACATGTGTCAGCAAAGCAAATTCTTCCAGCTGGCCCCAGGCTGACAAGGAGTGGCTGATAAACCTGGGGTGTTCTCTCATGGGGGACAAATTCTTCATATAGTCCTTGATATATGTGTTACTCATGGCTTTAATAAGGACAATTTCATACTAGAAATTCAACAAAAAAAAGCATTTCATACGAAGTATTGTATTTTTTTACAATTTAGTCTTCCATTATCTACTTCCAGTCTCATAGCTAATTTCCTTTTATAGCTCTTATACTTCCTGCCTCCATCAGAAACACCAGGAGGGGAAAACAAATAAACAAACAAACAAACAAACAAACAAACAAAAAACAAAAACACCTGAAAAAAACCAACAGCCTTCCTTGGAGTATTGCTACTATACTATTTCATATTCCAATTCTAATGAAAAATGTACAATTTGTCCTTCTCCTGAAAACATAAAAAATACAACTTATTCTCAAAAGGTGTGACATAAATTTGGATGAAGATTTGATGTGTTTTCTATTTTGTCTTGATCACATTACTGTTGCACCTTTCTGATAAGAATGAAGTTTGCAAGCTCTATATTTTCTCTTTTCCTTAATTATTTTCTAATTCCTTGACTGCCCTGTATCTTCTCTTCCTCTTAGTCCTTTCTGTGTCTCAGCAGCATCCTTTCTTTCCACCTTCTCTATTCCCATTTCATCTCACTATATCTTTTCCATCCCATTTGCTCCTCTGTATTTTTAAACAACTCAATGAGAGATGTCTATAGATTTATCTTTCTTTCTCTTCTTCTCATTTCAGTGTTTTCCATCAGTCAGTTATCCTTTAAAGTATTCTTACATTTGCTTAAACTCAAGGGCCGATATTTTATCAGTAAATAAAAAAGTCTTTCTGACTTCTTCATGTTACAAAACTCCCTTTGACTTTTGTAACTGTTTTGTGTTTTGCATTTAGTTGAGATTTAGGATCTGTGAATATTTCAAAATATTTAAAATCACCGAGGAATGAATATAAATATAAAACGTCTATAAGAAAGGAAAAACAAGGCCTGAATTCTGGGTTATGCAGAGAAAGTTTAAGAAAAATAGACACCAGTCTTACATTTCCAGGGAACTCTGTGTGATTTTAGATATGCATCTCCCACTTCCTACTGTTTTGTCCTCTGGCAAAATTTCTGTGTTGTGAAGTACAGCTCCTGTTAAAGCAAATGAATAAAATAGCAGGACATTTGAAATGTGATTCCTGTGTCACACTGAGGGCATTGTGTTTGCCAGCTGGTGACCTACCAACTGGATTTAGCTATTTATCTAAGACTAGATCCTCAATAGGTATGAATCATTAAGGCTCAGCTGAAGACAAGAGAGCTATGATATTTTATACCAGCTGAGTAACTCTTCTCCAGGCAGTTTGTTTTCTCCACAGGTGACCAGTACATTCTATCAGCTACACCAGGTGGGCCAAAGCCTGCCCTTCTGTCTGCAGTCTATGTAAGAATTCTTTTTAATTCTCATCTAGGTCCATATATACGTACTATATATACATAATCTTACTATATAGCATATGAAGAAGACACACTTAATTTTTTGTATTTTTATAACAGATCACAGTATTCATAATTTTTAGCTAAGATGTGCATTTCAGCTATGTATTAAAGTTAACTTTATTTGTCATCCTTTCCTTTTGGATTCATGACTTCAGAATTTGGAGACACGCAAAAAGGAATAACGTCTCTCTTCAAGGCATAAACTGGGAAGTGTGATAATCATACTCAAGTTCTTTCTATTTTGGTGCGATATATTGAAATTTAATACCTGACATTTTCGATACAAAATAAAAAATACTTATTTCTAGTTTCATACCTTTTTTGTTGTTGTTTGTTTTTGTTTTTTTCTCCTTACTGGCTTTGGTGCTTATTCCAGACAGTAGGGTTGAGAGTCAAATTCACACTGTATACCCCCTGGGCAGGATTCAGCTACTGATGGCTGACATCTAAAGATGGGTTTGGAATTATGAACTACAGAGTCCAAGCACCCACTAAAAAGGGAAAATTTAGTCAAAAGAAGTGATTAGTGCAGAAAGCTCTGACCAAACATGGATGGGTACAGTCAGGTAAGTTTAACTCTTTGGTAAACTCCAGTGAGTGTACTGAGTAAAGACAGGTTTCAAGAAGTGAATTAGACCACTCAAAGCAGGTGGGAATTGGGGCAATATGATGGATAGAGACGTGCATTAGGCTTGTGTTGGAGAAATAGTATCTTTTACATGAGAGGCTGGGGAAACTTATACATCTTCATTAAAATGTCATTGGCTAAAAACTAAATACAACACTGTAATGTAATGTGAACTTCTACAGGGAAATAAAAAAAGTTAAAGTACATAACTTATGTGCATTAGCATTATCTACATTCAGTGATTACTGATGGAAAAATAGTAGAAAGGAGGAAGAAAAGATGAACATGCAGAGTGTGTGGTATGAATTACTAAAGCAAAAGCTGTTGCATTCTTCAGAAACTAAGCTTCATTCTCTCCATCCTCCACCTATTTTCTCCTACAAGTCCACATTTGCTCCATCTCCTGTCGATAGGTACAAGTTTCATTGTGTGTTACAGGTCTGTCAGCCTAGTTGATTCTTTTTTTGTTCACTCTTTTTACACCACTGAAAGCATAGAAACCTGACTTGAAAGCTAAAGCTATCTCAGTAACATTTGATTCTCTGATATATAATCTTTATAAGATATTGAATAGATTCAGTCCATTTATATTAAATGACTGAAGAATAATCCTAAACAATAAAAGAAACAAAACTGAAGGCCCTTGCAGGAAGAAAACCATTTTTTTGAGGAAATGCAAATTATTAATATCCAGTATTTGTCAATTTGAAGAGTAGGACAAATTCAGTTTTAGTATTTGAGTAGAAATATGCTTAATTTAACAAATCTGCTTTCAGTTTCTTTGACTGGGTCCAAATCTTCCCTGTTTCCTATTTTTCTATAGGAAGTAGTGTCCAACCTGGTCTCCAATTGTTCCTCTAAAAGGATACAGGACTTCCACAGGTCCAGTGAGCACCGTGGATCTTAGGGTGTCTCAAAGGCATGAGATGCCTCTATGTAGGCAACAGAATTAAACCTTTTTATTTCGGTTTCGTTCCTGTCTTCTCCCTTTTCTTCTTGAAAATAGCCAAATAAAAATTTGTTTTAAAAGTTCTATACACAGCACGTAGCAAACCATTTGATTATATCAATTCTGTGTAAGTCAGAAATTTAAGCCTTCCATAGGGAGGCAAAACATTTATTTGAATGCTGAGAGATACATGGCATTCTGGAGGCAGGGGTTAAAAACATTAGGGTTTTGTGTTTTGCTTTGTTTTGTTTCTTTCCCCACATCTATTCTTAAACAAATCAGGCAAACAACTCACCTTACCAAGCACCATGGGGAAATGAATATAGGGATTCATAAGTACTCTCCTAGTTTGTATGCATGACTCACAGTCTGGTGGCAAAAATCAATTTGCTCTTTAAAAAGGCCCCCTTGGGGATAGAAGAATGCAGAGCTGTAATGGTTTACTGTCTTGAGTGTCTTTTTCTGATGACAAACAGAACCCAAATTGACAACAGAGAGTTATGCTCATGAGCTAAAATGATTCATGTCTTGTGACTTTTTCCCTCACCTGGCTTTGCAAAACTGCACCTGCAAAACAGTGCACCTATGTCATTCATGTAGTCACCTCGACTGCACGCTTCCCCAGTATTTACAGGCACTGACAAGGCTGTGCATCTCACTAGCTATTTATGTGCTCCAATATCCCGCTGCAAATCAAGCACTCTGCTGCCTGCACGAATGTATGGGAGTTCCTAAATATTAGACCACGCACAACAGAGAACCCCACTGAGAATGTTTCAACCTTCGTGTCACACAGTGAAGTATATGAGAGAAAAGACATGAGTGAAAGTCTACATACATTTCATTACCTAACAGGCGGTGTCGAGCAATGGAGACAGCATTAGGCAGAAACTCAGGAAATACGGATTTTATTCACATCTCAGGCCTTGATCATCTGTATGACTTTGGACACAGAGATTTCAGCTGGCTGTGGCTGCTTCCCTTCTTCTGGGTCTTGCTTTCCTTAGTTAAGAGATAAAAATTTGTCCATTTGTACTGCAGCTAGTGCAAAGAGGCTTCTGTCTCTTACAGACATCAGTTATTTTTGTATTACAGTTAAGATTATTCAGTAATACTTTCCCCTGTTTAATCTGTATCTTCCAAATGTCAGCAGAGAATTGCTAGTTGATACCACATGAAGGTCTGGCCCAGTACATTTGATTTTTTTCAAGCTTCTAGCTTATAGACAAATAATGTTAATTGTTAAATTTCACTGTGAAATTAACTAAGACTTTGATATAATAAACAGGACATAGGAGATCACAGTCTGTGCAAAGGAAACGCTGGACTGGTCAGGAAACCTTATGAATTCATATTTGTCTTGATTGTAAATTTTGCTATCACTTGTAGGTTTTCTAATAAAGTTGTATGATTTAACACTAAGTCCCACCTAGTTGCTGACTTGCTCCCCTGTGGTGTGATGGGGGAGAGAATCATAAAAGTGAGAAAACTCATGGGTTGAGGTAAAGACAGTTCAATAATTAAAGCAAAAGCCATGCACAGAAGCAAAGTAAAACAAGGAATTCATTCACCACTTCCCACTAACAGGCAGGTGTTTAGCCAGGTCCAGAGAGGCTGGGCTCCATCACAAATAACGCTTATTTGGGAAGATAGATGTCATTACTCCAAATGTCGCTTCTCTTCTTCTTTCTCCTCCAGCTTTATGTGCTGAGCATGACATCACTGGGTATGGAATATCCCTTTGTTCAGCTGGAGTCAGATGTCCCAGCTGTGTCTCCTCCCAGCTTCTTGTGCACCCCCAGTTTACTTGCTGGTGGGATGGTGTAAGAAGCAGAAAAGGCCTTGACACTGCTCAGCAATAACTAAAATATCTCTGAATTATCAACAGTGTTTCAAGCACCAGTTCAAAACGCAGCCACATACTAGCCACTGTGAAGAAAATTAGCTCCAGCTCAGCCAAAACTCAGCACAAAAGTGAAAACAAAAATAAATATGCTTGAAGAGAAAAGAAACAAAGAAAGAAAAAGGAATGGTTAAGAAATCTTTTTTCCCCTTGAATATGAAGTTGGTTTTGTAGTCAAACCAGAAGCATATCAATTCAATCAAAATGGAAACTCGCACTTTTGAATTGTTTCAGTTGAAAAAAAGAAAAAGATGGTTACAAACAAATAAAAGTGTATCTGTTCTCTATGAAGATATTCAAGGATGCAAAAATATGTCCCAGGCTCACATTATATGGAGTGATAGGCTGTCAGGATACAAATGATAAGTTCTGCTGGCACTGGATGCAGAAAAATAATTCAATCCAGAGCAAGTCAGTATTACACATAAGGATATTCTGGTTTGATTGTGGAAGCAGATGTTCTGTGAATTCAATCAAGAGATGTTTTTTGTCACCTCCATTCAAACAGGCAAGTCAGCTTCATTCCCAGCTGAGATGAGAACAGGAATCCATTGCTTACTCTATTAACAATAGGCAATTTTTCTAATAAAGAATAGATTTTTTCCAGTCCTCTGATGAAATCGCTGAGTACCAGATGTAGCTGTGAGAATTTGCTTTCTTTTTTTTTTTTATTTTCTCTCTCTAGAGATGTATCAACAGTTTAATTTTTGTCTGAAGAGGTTATTTCAAATGTATCTGAAACAGAAGTAAACTGCTAAGTAGTATCTGACAATAGGTAGTGCTACATCCCTCTCTAACAGCAAAATGCATGTACCCTTGATATAGGCCAAGAAAGGAGATGGGTGATAAGAGAAAAAAATCAGCATCATACAAGCATACACTTAATCACTGAAAAGTTACTTGGATCCAGGACGGCTAGAAGATATAATTGGTGAGGTACAGTGATGGAAAAAATGTTTGCATATTCATGTGTTTTCTTTGCTTGTACACAAAAATTATGCACTGAAAGGTTTTGGAACTCTCTCTTCTTTGAAGAAGAGACCACTTTCTCTCTTTCTTTCTTTCTTTTTAAACAATGTCGGTAAACCATAAGCATATTTAGATACAACCAGAAATAAAAAAGATAGTGTCAGGTATTTCCAGTACCCTGCTAATAAACCTGTAGTTTTGCCCTTGCATAAAACTGTGATGGACTGACATTGCATTATTTTACATGCATTTTCTTCAAAGAGGTTTCCATATTTGCTAAAGTAGCAAGGTGAGTCAGTAAATGTCTTATGACAGAGTTGGAGAACTGAGGTTTTGTTGCACAATGCCCCACCACCTCCAAAAACAGTTACTTTAAAAAAAAATTAAAAACAATTAAAAAAAATAAAAATAGACCTTTCTGAACATAACCCATTGGCAACTTGGTTAATAGACATTCTGTGGCCGGCTGGGCCAGCATAACTTGAGTAGGAAAAGGGGATACTGCTGTGACTATGTGCATAAGAGAGATGAGTTGTAAAACTGTAATTCACACAGACACATTGCAAGGTATCCCGTAAGACTCAGAAGACTTCTCAGTCTTGAAAGATTGTACAATCAAGTACAGTTATTTATACACCAGTTCCTTTGGATTTACTCATGACAACAAGTAACATGCTCAGTATTAATTAACAAGCCCAAATTTTCTGTTATTTTCACTGATTCTTGTGCCTCTTCACATTGTCAAAGAGGTGTGAAAGATAAAGTCTTGAGAACAGGGTCTTATTTCATATTTCTTCCCCAAAGACATTTTTGTGCTATCAGTCCAGCTTTGAAGAACAAATGTCACCAACCAAGTAGAATCAACAAATGTGCAAGCCCATGCGTCCTCATTCATCTCATCACGTGTGCTGTGACAGTTCCCCAAGAGAGCATTTATCTAAATAAGTTGTGAACTTCGAAGTCTTAACATCAAAGTTAAAATCCTTAAGTGGGCAATGTCTATTTGTTTCTTTCAGTTTTCTTTTGCTGTATATTTTTCCTCCAAAACACATGTACCCAAATTGACAAACATGAGACTCTCCACAGTTTGCTGCATAAACACAGGTATCCAGATGTGGTCAGAAAATTGATATTTATAATTGTTAAACTCTGGCTCTATAAAATGGCAAATATCCCTCCTTTTCTAGGTTTTAAACCAGTAATTTAAGGTTTGCTACACAAAATAGCACTCAAATTCTTGTTGAGTTTTCCAGCTTGTGCTGAAGCTTCAGTGAAGTTAATGGGACAAATGCGTGCTTAAACAATGTCTTATTTGATTTCTCAAAAACAAGCTCTGTTTTTGCTACTTAAATATGAATTTAGGGCTAAAGCTGCCACACAAAATGAAATAAGATAAAGTTACTTTTCACCCCCTAATCCAAAGAGTGTGCATGAGAGAACACATTTAATATTCCACTGTGCTTCCATTACTAGGCAAAATAAATAAAGCAGCTTTGGCTGAATTCAGACAATATTTTATGTGTATTTGTAACTGTATTTTTGAGGAAAGTTTTCTTCTCTGTAGATTTGAGTTAGAACAATATTACTTCAAAAATGTATTTTACTACTTACTTAGTCCTTTTAAAAAAAAAAAAAAAAAAATATTATTCCCAGCCTTTTTTCAGAACTTTAAGCTAACTTTACAACATTTTTTTGAAATTTGTTTTAATGTCACTTATAAAGCTTTCTGCTATGATCATATACATGGTTGTGTATGGCAAATAGACATATTAATGTTCAAGTGTACAGTATCTTTTCCAAGAGGAATCTATGCAATATAGCTTTTGTCTTTAAGATGCTTTGGGATTTACAAGTTATTGATTAGACTCAAGTAACCCTCTGTTCCTTCTAAGCTAAGTTACTAACAGATTTCTTTTCCTCACAGATTTTAAATATTTATAAACAACTTTCCTTCAAAATTTTCACCATTTAGTTTTCCCTAGTAGAAATAGTTTCATTAAATCTTCAATTTCATACATGTCACTATTCAAAATCAGCACTGTAGATGGAGCAAAAGTTTTCAGTATCCAGGGGTAAAATTTTAATTTATAATTCAGTTCCATGGCACAATGACCTCTGATTTCACTTCAGCCAGGATCCAAAACCATTTATGGTATTTATACCATTACAAGCAAGATCTCATGACATTCTTCAATAAATAATGAATCTTGGATATTTTCCTGAGAAGAAATCTGACACAGGAGGTTAGTTGGTTTTGACCGATACTTTCTTCCTTCTCACAATAGCTGACCCTGAAGAGAATGGCTGAAGCAGAGGTCTCATTACACCACCTAAATATATTAGAACAGTCAGGAAAGAGGATAACATTTAGGATATTATCTTTCAATAATTTCTGAGGTTATCTTTTTCCTCTTCTTGCCCCTACTGTGCCCCTCACTATCACCTCCCAACCACATTTGGCCTCCCAGACCCACCACAGCAACCCCAATGTAGCAGGGGGTAGCTACAGCACTCCGGCAGAGTGTGAGGTGGGGCCTTGTGCAAGGCTGCTAAGGGGAATCCCTGGCTCTCAGCTGCTGCAATCTTCTCACCTTCACAGCTGCTGCTGCGAAGCCTTTGCCTGAGGAGAGACACTCTTATGTGGGACCATTGATCCAGAGAGTCAAGTGAGAAATATTCAAGTTGGACTTTTCCTATCAGATAAACCTAGGGTGTATCAGGACAAGACTTCCAGCTGTGCTGTTCGACTTTGTTCAGTTTCACAAAGGCCTACATCATGACAGATTTTAGAAAGTGCTATTTAGGACAGACTGCATCAGGTTATCAATTAGTTCCTAGTGTATATAACACTCGCGGGAGAAAACCTGCAGGGAAAAACAATTTCGTGTTGTTTTCATTCTGAATAAAATCTCCTTTAGAAAGGACTTTATATCATTTTTATTCTACCACCAGGTTAGAAAGACTCTTCACCACTGCTGTAACTCATTCCTCACCTTAGACACATTGATTTACCTTCCTGACTTAGAGGGAAGTTTTGCTGTAGGGTCACAGAACATCTCCTGAATTCTGCCCTTATAAACTCTGTAGGTACTTCTAAGGGCAGAATTTGCTGAAAGTGTTTCAATTTTTCCCTTTTTAATGACCTAATATTATTTCACTTGAAATAGTCTGAGTATACTTGGTAGAACTAGATTTTGATAAAAAATGCTGTTTGAAAAAAAACATATTTTATGCCTAAGTCACACTGTCACTTTATATTAACTTTCTTATCCATTTCACCTTTATACTGTCCTCTGTATTCATTCATTTTTAACTAAGTCATCTTTCTTCAGTCCTGAAATAGATTTTAAAAAGACAGTGGTGCCCATCTTGGTCTGAAAGAAAGCTATTGCCCTGGCAATTAAAAGTAGCTTGAACTTTTAGTAAGCAGAAGAAAACTTTTTAAAACCATGTTCATACTGTAAACTAATGTAGACAATGTATAACTGTTTCATATAGCTTCCAATCCCTGAATCTTTGAATGTTTTACAAAAAGCAAGTTACTTCAGTACAACAATGTAGCTTTGTTCGGTGATTAGGCACCCTGAGTCGTTTTCTAGTACCAGTAATTCCCTAGATAGAAATGTTCCTTTATATCAAAATGTACATAATCAGCCAAATACGGTTTAAGTATCAGATTTTGTAAGCTAAATTTTGTGAGTTTCTTGCACTGAGTTTTGATTCTGAAGCATTAAACGTGACATTTCTGTAAACAGACAAACTGCTTCTGCTCCACACTTCCAAAACCACATAGTCTTAGCAAAAAGGACCTTCAGTCCAAACTTAGTAAAGACAGCATTGAGCATCTCTAAATATTTGCTGTAGCTTATGGGGTTTTTAAAAATTTTTCACTTTTGATCTGGTATCAGATTTTACAGACAGATCAGTTAGGTGTAATGATGTATTATGCCTTTTCTTTGGCTGTACAAGTAGGAAGGCACTTAACTAATGTCCTTTTTATCTTCAGAATCAGTAGACCTCAGACCCTGCTGATGTGTTTATGTACATATGTAATTACAGCACACTTCATGAAGGTTTCTAAATGCACTTCAGGACACAGAGAGTGTCCTTACAAGAGACATCTTGTCTCCAACTGCATGTGCCCATGTCAAGAATTCGAAGTCTATAGTAACAGAGTTACACCACAAATGCCTTTTGAAAATGATACTAATGACTCTGAAGTAACATTTAAATGTCTAGTACCTCAATAGCTCACATTGCCACAAGCTGTTGTTCCTGGTATGTCAAAAAGATCATGAGAAATCACACAAATCTTCCAGTTAAGGTAAAGTGAAAGTCGGTTGATTATGAAGATTTTTGTAATACTGTTCCATGTTCCTAGTTTTCATGAGTGCCTGTGGCAAACAACAGATATATCAAATGCAGATAGCAAAAAGATCTCTTCTGGCTAGTTCTGTACTGGTCTTAGCCCAGGTTAGGGATTTCCTCTGTATTCTTGCAGTAGCTTTACTCCCTAAAACCACACTCCCAAAATCTTCTATGGTGGGATTTTAAACAGCAACATAATAACCCTACCTGCAAGGCTACTGCATCCTCTTTCATTAGCTTGGCTTTCAGTAGGAAATTTAACTCTATAGAATGCATCAAAATCCCTACTGTGAAACATGCCATCTTCTAAGCACAGTCAGAAAAGCTCTATAATTTCTTCCTCTTTTTATAATCAAAATTATTCAAGGCTCTGATTTGCCCTTCCTCTTCTAGCTGTAGTCTTGGTGATTTTATAAATCCTGATTAAAAATAACTTAATCATGCTTTGGACAGATGAACACAAATTTTCTCCATTATTCACAGTCCTTTGTAGTCTTTACTAGCGTTGACTGAGTCACTAGCTTGCTAAATAAACAGAATCTTTAGGTTAGACATATAATTTTTTCACCTGACTTATTTCATGATGCAGAAAGCACTTAAATTCTCTTTCAGCCCTTTCCTGTATGTGAACAGAATGCTCCAACTAATAATGGCAAATTACAGCCAGAAACCTGTGCCTGAATGAGCTTGTCAGGACAATGAGACTCTTCTGCTTATTATTTTGACAAAATTCTCATAAAAAAAAAAAATAGAGAAGCTGTGAGCAGTTCTAAAATTCTCACTCTTTTATCAGGACTACATAGATATATATGTGTGTGTGTGCTTGCAGGATTAAGTCTTTAAAAAAAAAAAAAAAGAAAAAAGTTAAAAGTGGATTAATTAAATGCTTTATGTATGAAGCATTAATAAAAATGCCAGTTTTTGAGTACTTGGAAAAGACAGTATCAGGGATTTAGTAATGAATTAAAAAGGTTTAAATTCATCTTAGTACAAACCACTCCACTCCCCCACTCCACTTTCATTAGTCATATTACAAAGACAAGCTAACTCTGAAAGAGGGCTAGAAGATCTGGGATTTGATGGAAGGCTTAGCAAGAGAAAGAGTCAGGAGAGGCTTTGCCTGCTTTTCCAGAATAGCACAGCTGCACTAGACCCTGCCTGACATGACAGATGTGAAAGGATACACTGTGCCTTACACTATGCTAATTTATCCCCAAATTCACATACAAAATACACTGATTTAGGTGTTTTTAAGGATCAAGGGAATTTCCATATCAGAAAATGCACCAAGTATTCTTCTGTTGCTGCTGAGTATCATAACAATTACATAATGGACAATGAACACACTAAGAGATTAAATAACACAAGTGTAATAGCAAAAGAGAGCAAGAACAATAATAGAAAATCAACCCTCCCCATTGTGCTACAAACTCTCTTTCCTCAATCTTCTAACACCACTACTCAAAGTCAAATAACCTGTGGGTAGTTTCTCTGGCAGCTGGCTGAGCTGCTGCAAACTTGCTAGAAAAACTTACCCACAGATGTCTATTCCTACCTGCCCAGCAGTGACCAGAGATGCTTTGGAGCATCTCTCACAGTGTTTGCAGCAAGAAGAAGCACTGTAACAAGGACTGACTTCCCCCACAGGCCTGGTGTTTAATTCAGCTATACTACAGCTCTTCCTTTAATAGTAGAGGGTATTTAGTAATACTAAGAATGCTTACAGCATTCTTAGGTAGGGTAAAATTGGAACCAGTTAGAAGTACTATAAAAACATAAGTGTGTTGTGGAAACAATAAAACCAACAATGTTCCCCACTCAGTAAGAATAAAGGGATTCTTACTTTATCTTAGTCTACCAAATGAATGGAGGAATCATTTCCTTCCTCCCAGCCAGGACAGCTGGTATAGATAATTGTTATACGGGTTAGAGGTAAGCACAGGACATAAAGACATCCAGTTAGTTGCCGTCAGCTAAACAGTAGTAGCTGAACTAACTGTGGGCAGTGCCCTGTGAGGGCACTCAATAGCTTAGCTAAGATCTGAAAACTCAAGCTTTCTTTTGATCAAATCACTGTATGTCTTCAAATAATACATAAATACAGCAAACTTCCTTTCCCTTTGCAGTTGTTGTATGCAGCACTGTGCTCAAGAGACATTTGTAGTGGTGGGAAAGCCTTCTGGGAAGGCCTCCAAGGTAGCTACATCTTTGGTTACACGGAGTCAGGTGGAGGCTGTAGGTCTGCCTTAGGTCAGGTTGGTCAGTGGACAGCTATGTTTTTTCATGGTAGCTTTTAGTGTCTTTCTTTCATGCTCTGATACTGTCTATGAAGCAGTGAATCATGGTGTGGGAACACAAATATCACACATGCAAAAGATGCCTGTTCAGACGAGGGCACAAACCTTCCACTATATACAACATAATACAGCTCTTGCAATTTCTTAATTAGTGGTCTTGCTCACAACTGTTCCCTAATTGTCAGACAGAAGCAAAAATTGTTCATACAGAGGAAAGATAGTAAAAAATTACAGGGCAGACAATTCCAGCATGACAGTTTCCCTCAAAATAAATCTATCTGAATTTGTGAGACCTCTTACAAACAAAAAGCTTTCAGACAAAAAGGTGGGGAGGGGGAAAAAAAGAACGGACAAACCTACTATAAACACTGCAGGATAAAACCTGAGATTTTTCAATTTTTTTTTAATTCATGTAAGTGATGGTGACTGAAAGAATATTGTGTCTATGTTTATTCTGTTGTACTATTCATTGTGGAGCATGTTGGCACCTGCCCATCTCCCCTGAGGAAGGACTAAATGCAACTGTACTGCTATCAGGAACCCCACCAGGGAAGTAACCTGCGTCAGCCCACTTTTTGTTGTAACTTATTTTCTCTCACTAGTCAGCAATTTGGAGGCCACTTGCATGGAAAAAGGAGACAGCAGCTTATTGGCAACTGTTCTGCTGCCATGGTGATTCCTACACAACAGGTGAATAGTGCATAGAAGATCATAGGGGGATACTCGAAGGTAGGAGTCACCTTTTTATACAGAACAAGAAATTACAGAGGAAGAAAAGTAATATTGGTCTGTAACAGTAAAAAGAAACATGAAAGAGGAGGCATGAAAGAAGGGATTCAGAGGGAGGAAGGACAGGGATGACTGGCAAATGTCATTAAATTGGCTTTGTATCATTTTAAGAAGCTGTTGTGGGACTGGGGAGATTTTTGTTTGCTCGTGTTTCTCATAGACAGAAAAATGCTGGCCAGCTCTAAAAGAGGAGCATCAGTTATGCAGGCATTTAGCCAGCATCACCATTGGGCCCTATGAATGTCAGGTGCTGTTCAAAAAACTAATTAGCATGTTTTCCTTCACTTTATTGAAAGAATGTTTCATTACCATGCAAATGGTGTTAACTCACAACACAAGCTAATTGAATTCTTACAAAACATCCCATGCAGACCTTTATCATAACCTGCAGAACAATAAATGCTAAACTCACTTTAGAAGATGGAATTTGTATTAAGTAGCAGGACACTGACTGTCAGACTATTTATGGCTTTCATTATTTCAGATACTTTGAGTCCAAAAGCAATTGATCTTGTTACCTCTGTTAACAATGGATTGGCACTTGTCACTGTAAGCAGCTGGACTGATAGCTGAAAAGTAAAATACTCTACTGCCTTCCATTAAAACAACATGGTTAATACACATCCCACCACGTATTTCTTAAGTTGTCTGCTTCTAGTGCTGCAGCCTCCCTCTCCTGCCTGCCAGCAGCAACTACAACCGGGCCTCAGAGCAGTGAATGGTTTCAGGAGAGCAGCAGCCACACGCTCACTCCTCTGTCGTCTTTACCAGTGCAGTCACATGTGAATCCAGTCTCGGTCCTGGACTTTCCTGCACAATGGCTTTCTCCAAACATATCAACAGTAGCTGGTTTTCGTCTGGGTGCTTTTATTCCCTTCTACTCTTGGATTCACTTTGGCTGATCAAGACATTTCAAAAGTCAATCTGGATCAGTTCCAGCCTATTCATTAATCACTCATTAAGACCACCTTATTCCTGGCCTCTCACTTGGCAAGCTCGCTGATCCAAGCCATGCTGAAGCACAGGTGTCAGCAAGGAGATGAGAGCTACCACAAATGCCGTCCACTGAGTTTACCATTGGCATGAGGTGTTGGTATCAGATAAATAGCAGTTTACAGCACTGCTGATCTGCTGAGCCTACACTCTACTTATGCAAATTAAAGGTAAAATATTAGTCCGAGCTGGAGAACACACAGCTACTACCTTCCAGGTGGGAGAGAAATGTCCAACTGCAGATGCATAAGAAGCAGTGGAGAGGCTTGGCCAGGCAAACAGCACGCACTTAAGACAACATGTAATCATAAACCTGATTGCTCTGCTGTTCAGACCTGGAGGGCTGACGTTCTGTACTACTCTACCTCAGTGCTCACAGCTAATACAGATTTTACACTGGTCCCTTACAGGTATTGAAAAGCAAACTCTGGAAAGCAACTGTAGCTGAATAAAGAGAGTTTCAATGTCAAATTGGACAGAACAAAGGGTAGGAAATTTTTTTTTTTTCATGGTGTCAGTCATGTTAGTCATTTGGAAGTCTCAGTGAGTAAAACTACTACTCAGAGGTCCTGGAACACCTATCAGAGTAATATTCATCTCACTGTTTTCTCGGGGAGAAAATATTTCTCCCATCTTCACAGTAAGATCCAGCTTAAACTTTTATTCAATGCAAGGATTCAGTTATTTTGCAGACAGAAAGACAATAATAGAGAGCTTGTCCAAATGCAGTATGTTTTAAGCACAGTAATTTATTCTCAATAACAATATTCAGATAAACAGACATGTTTTGAGATAGAAACAGTTTTAAAGAGTCCTTAAAAGAAGTAATACCCACTTCAGAGTTTCTTGTTTTGTCGTAGTCTCAAATAATCAGAGCAAAAGGTTAATAGAATTAATCTTGCCACTGGAAGGAATGCTCAAATACATGTAAAATAAAAGCTTTCAGAAGACTCATGGTAGAATCAAGATTAACCGAGATTTTTAAGACATGGAGAGAATTTTTAGTCTGATATTATGATGGAAGAGTCATCATTCCAAAACTTCTGTAAAAATAAAAATTTTCAGAAAAGCATTGGATTGGGTAAATTTAAACATTCATTTTTTTATCATTTCCAAAAGTTTCATTGCTATTTAAGTAATTCTATCTTAAGGTACTATGTTTTCCGAAATAAAGATATTTTTATTTCTGTTTCAAATAAGTGAAACATTCAATACAAAGGATTTTTTTTCAGTACTTGAGATTTTGACTAAGATTGAAAGCTGGTTGGACTGATCACTGATTTATTAGTCCTGTGGGATAATATGTCAGTGATTTTGCCTGTTTCTAATCACTTTAATGTGTCAGTGGCCCTTTTAAGAAAGGAAAATCTCTCCTATTGGTTTATCTAGGTCTGAAGCCTGCCCTCAGACCCTGGTTAGAGTACTTTGTAGCTCTTTTGCAGCCCATGATGCCAGGTTTTCTTCCCCTAATAATCAAGATCTGGAGAGTATTGGTGTACATCCCAGTCTGCTCTGATACAGAGTGAAAACTTGGGAATTAGAACAATACATCCAAGAGCAGATTGACTTTACGTCTTCATGAAGAAACAATTTTTCATGAAGTCCTGTTAAAAACATTTTATTTGGATCCTCTTTCAAACAGTCATAAAAATAACAAAAACTGACCATGGATCTTCAGCTTTTGTTTGTAATTCTCTTGACTGTAGAAGAGCAATACAGCAAGGACAAAAGGAAGGTAAAAGGAGACTGTGAAGGTGGATATTATGCAAATATGAAGAGAAGGGGCAGAAAGAATCTGCAGGATGTGAGAAAAAAGAGATCTGGTGTGGCAATTGCAAGACAAAGCTTCTGTAAACACACCTTTGCTGCTAAGTGTTTTATACTGTCTCAGAGTGAAGTAAGACAGCATCTGTGCACCAATGAATCTCCATGGAAGAATTAACAGAGCAAAGGACTTCACTTAGCTTAAGATCATTAGAAATATTCATTCTGTTCTTTACATCACAAATCTTGTATTTGTAAAGCAGAGAAACAAAAAAAAAACCAAAAAAAACCACACTAGCTCACCAGAATGAAATTCACCTCACAACTAGGAAGAGTATTTGCTTTGAAATGTAATTGAAATAAAATGTAATTGAAATAAGGACAAAGTAAAATTACAGAACAGCAAGGCAAGCACCCACCACATTTTCTCTATGTGAAACTATTCCAAAAACTCAGTGGTGCAAGATGCACATACTGTGTAAAATGTTAAATTATTCATTCTGTTTGCATTTAATGGTTCCAAAAAAAATCCAAGATGGTAAAACACACACACTTAATGCATCTCTTTTTTTTTTTTTCTCTTTACTTTAGAAAGCAATTGTTCCAACACCTTCTTGCTTGCAGGCTAAATTATTTGCCTCTAGTTTTCTCTCCAACCAACATTAGTGGAAAGGTGCATAGTCTTCCCTTCCCACAAGACACATTTGCTGTCACACCTGCCTCAAGCACATTGCCTTCAATTGCTTCTTAAACAGACCCAATGAAACTGAGAATTCTTAAACAAAACACATATTAGCATGCCTCTTGTTTTCTTAGATTTCCATTGCTCAATTTACTATTTAGAACTTCATCCCACTCCTACTGAATAATGAAGCTCCCATTGATTTCAATTTGAAAGCCTCTTGATAGCATTATTTAACATCTAATTGTCGGAGAAGGAAAATCAGAACTGCAAAGTGTTATGAGCTGATTTTTTACTCCTGGATCTGCCCTGTACTTTGATTAGATTGTAGATGTTGATGTTTGTCCCAGTTGGGCTGGGCCAGGGCTGTTGTTCCCCACGCCAGCGGGAGCTGCGAGACGTCTTTTCCTTGTGCTCATGCTGGCAACTTTCTTACATAATCCTACAAATTTGTTTAAGTAATAATCATGGAATCATGGAATGGTAGGTGTTGAAAGGGACCTGTGGAGATCATCAAGTGCAATGCCCCTGCCAAAGGAGGTTCATATAGAACAGGTTGCACAGGAACACATCCAGGTGGGTTTTGATAGCTTGAAGAGAAGGAGACTCCACAGCCTCTCTGGGAAGCCTGTTCCAGTGCTCCATCACCCTCAGAGATTTTCCCTCATGTTTAAGTAGAACTTCCTGTGTTCCAGTTCGTGCCCATTGCTCCGTGTCCTATCACCGAGCACCACTGAAAAGAGACTAGCCCCATCATCTAGACCCCTGCCCTTCAGATAGTTATAGACATTGCTAAGATCCCCTCTCAGTCTTCTTTTCTCTGGGCTAAACAGCCTTTCCTCAAAAGAGAGAACTTCCAGTCCTGTAATCATCTTTGTAGCTCTCCACTGCACACTCTCCAGTAGTCCCCTGTCCCTTTTGAACTGGGGACCCCAGAACTGGACACAGTACACCAGATGTAGCTTCACTAAGGCAGAGTGGAGAGGGAGGAGAACCTCCCATGACCTGGTGATCACACTCTTCATAATAATGATAGGGATAAAAGGAAATGCAGAACATGTATCCCACCTTTAAAATCTTGCATGACCTGTAGTAGTTATCAAGTATAATTTAAACTTCTGAAGCAGGAGAAGAGATGCTAATCAAGTCCATCTTCTGTTTGAAAAGAAGTCTCACAGAATAGGAAAGCTTGAACACTGGCTACTTCAGAGATAATTATATCAAGCAAGGCTGCTTTATGCATAGTTCTGAAGTGACTGATAGACTACGAATGCTAATTCCACTTCGTCAGCTTCCAGCGGCTGCACGGGTAACTGTCTTCCTCCCACCCCTAAACACCTCTGTGGCTCTGTGACTGTCAGCAGTGCACATGGCATTATCCATTGCTTCTTTTCCCGGTGTTTCAGAGTCCTGTTAGCATTTGTTTAATAACCTGCTCCACTAACCCTCACCATCTCCCTGTGTTTCCATCCTTCAACCTTGAATGATTTTATAGGTTCCAGTTCATCTGAAGAAGATGATGATGTCAGTGAAAATGTAACCATTCAGGAAGAGACAACCTGAATAGTCACACTAAAATTTTTGCATCAGGCATTCAATCTCACACATGAACTGGCTGAGATCTTTCAGAATAATGAACAGATCCATAAAGCTGGCCTCCAAAACCCTGTCCTTCTTCTCCAGCCTTCCCATCTTTATACTACTCCCTGTATTTCAACTGTATATTTCTGAAATCCCAGCATACATCCATCTCTATAATAATTTCTGATGAAAAAAATACTTTGAAAGGAGCACGTCTTTGACAGATCAGACTATGGCTTGGATATGTGAATAGGGATTTGTTTATAAGCATAACCAGAAGTGCTTACATTATGTATTTGTTTTATCTGTTTCAAAAAACAGTATTTAAAATTTACGGGTATATTAATGGTAA
>NW_008632268.1:0-217 GCF_000691845.1 Merops nubicus
GCGATGGAGCAAGGTCAGTGGAACAGGTTTCTCCTCCCGGGTCCTTCCCCGCGCCGGGAGCTGCCGACGTGTTGACAGCAGCTCTCGTTAGCTGGGTTATTGAGCTGGGCTCTCGGCTTCAGGGGTAGCGGCTCAGGAGGGGCCACAACCTCCCCGTGCATCCCCCCGTCCCTCCTGACCGGGTGGCCTCGACCTTCCCCGGCCTGGTGTGACCCCA
>NW_008632268.1:278-3771 GCF_000691845.1 Merops nubicus
CTCTGCTGGGCAGGGGGCACGGAGGGGCTTGGGGGTAGCAGCTCTGGCTGGCCCCATGGGTGCTGGCATGCCAGCAGAGCGGCCAGTACTAAGCTCAAAGTTGTTCATGGCTGTGGAGAAGGGTCAGGCTGGGGGTTTATCACAGCCCAGGTGGAAGTCAGCATCCAGCCCAGCTACCAAGATCCTACCTCTGCCCTGGTCAGACCTTTCACCGTCTCCTTGGACCCGCCATGGGCTCCTCTGTGCTTCTTGCCAGCGCTGCCCATGGCCTTGGGGCAGGTGCCAAGCTTGGACATCACCTCCATGGGTGGGTTTCCAAAACACAGCTGGAGAGCCCAGAGGCAGCATCCTGGGAGGGGTGAGTGCAGGTGAGGGTCCCCGCCGCCAGCGCCGGCTTTTGCTGTGACACGGCCACACCAGCTAAGCCTCACTGCTTCCCAGCTGTGAGAATGGGGGTGAAACAAAGGGATGTTGTAGCAGCCAGATCTGCCCTCAGCTCCCTGCTGCAGCCTCCACCGGGTCACTGGTAGGCTGGAGCCCCAGCAGGGCCAGGGAGGACACCCCAGGGAAATCCATCCCGACCAGGGCTGAAGTGCTTGCACAGGACTTAGTGCCTGGCGTGGGGTGGTTTCTGGGCTGGATCACCCCTTGCAGCACGCTCGCTCCTCCCGGTGCAGTCCCACGGGTGGCCCAGCCCTCACCAGGGTGTCTCCCCTTGGGACCTTCAGGGCTAGGTGGCTCTGCTGGCTTTGGAGGACGCTGCTGAGTTGGAGCTCGGTGTCCTGCAGTAGGAAAATGTAGTTGTCAAAGTGCATCCTAAAAGGCTCAGACAAAGCTCAGGGAACAGGAGCAGGGGGAAGGTTGTGCCTGTCCTTCAGAAAAAGCAGGGGGCTGGAAGATATTGAAGGAAACCATGATCACCACCCACTCTTAGGATCCATCCCGGGGCCCAGGCTGGCACTGTGGGGCTCTGCTGTGAGTGGGGTCCCCAACCCCACAGGGCAGGCGTGTACACTGATGGGTGCTGGCTGACCCACACCAGCTGGGGGTCCCACGGCTCCCCCAGTGCCTTCACTGTCCCCCTTCCTCCCACCAAAGCATCCAGAGCAGGATGTAGAGAGTGCCCAGGGCCCCGATCCTGCCGTGCCAGCGTTTGCCCCCACAGGGTCTCAGCTAGCAGTGCTACCAGGGAGCCAGTGTTTGTATTGTCCCACCTATGAAAGGTTTCTCCCCCACTGCCACCTCTGGGGCCTGTGTCCCCCCCAGCTGACCCCTCCTTCACGCAGGAGATGCTCTGTTGCTGGGGGCCGTGCAGGGCTGCTCAGTGCCCTCAGCCTGGCACGTGGAGTGGCACAGAGCCAGCTCCATCACTGGAGCTGGAGTCAAGTCCTCCTAAAAGACAGCTCTCCACAGCTCCAGCATCCCCACCAGCAGTGCTGGGCATGACTCCATCCTCACCCCTGGTTTCAGGGGCATGCCAGAGCGAGCCAGGAGCCCGGGTGCCATGGGGGCCCAGGGGTGTTGTGCAGCTGGGGACAGAGATCAGGTGGAGCCTGTGCTTGAAGCACACTTAGCCCCAGCAGCACCATCAGTGCTCAGTGGGATGAATCCAGACCAACGCCATGTACCTGACCGTAGCCACATCTTCACCCCAACACTTAGTCCCCAGCTATGAACTCCTAAATCCCTCCCTCCCTCTGTGCTGTTGGGACAGGAGCCTGGGAGAAGACATCTGGCTTTTCCAGCTCCACACAGCCATGTAGCTCCCCCTTAGCTCCCAGCCTGAGCACCGAGGGGCCCTGGGGGTGTCTCACAGTAGAGACATTTCCTTGAATGCTTCTGCAGAAACAGCTCCATTCCCTTGATGATCAGGCTGGAAAAGGTTATTGCAGCCACAAACCCACAATTACAGAACAAACTTGCTCTCCAGCCCTGCACTGAGTGCCGTGGGAGGTGCTGCCCTGCTCCTGACCCTCATTCAGCAGCAGTCAGGGATTTTAGCCTAACACCCAGGAGAGAGCATCTCCCCAGCCTGCACCTCAAGCAAACAGCCTGCCCATGTCTGACCCCCAAAGGCAGACAGGCCCAGGGCACGGGTGATGTCCCACACCTTGCTCTGCCCCAGCTGCCCCCCAGGGATGCTCAGTGTCATCAGTGGGGGTGTCCCTGTGCTCCTCCAGCCACCCTGGCTGAGAGCAAGCTGGGATGGTGGGTTTCAGGGTGCTGGGTCAAGCCCTGAGACACTTGGTGGCAGAATCCACAGCACCACCTGAGCTTTTGGTAGCATTTCCAGATTGTGTGAAGCAGATGTAGAAAAATAGTTCTCCCCACTAATACCCAAAGCCAGCATTTAAAGAAAACAGTATTCCATTTCTCCCAATTTCCCACCCTGCTTGGCAGCTTTCAGGGAGGACACGCTGAGCTGTGTCCACTTTGGAGCACTTTGGTTTGTGGGAACAGCCACGGAGGGTGCCAGAAGGCACAACAGAGCCCCTGCGAGGTGCTGTGTTCCCCCTGGGCTGTACGGGTGCTGTGCGGGTGCTGTGCAGGGGCCACATCCAGCGCTGAGCTGGCTGCCAGGCCGGGGCGTGCCGCGGGTGCTCTGCCCGGAGCCCCTTCCCGCTCGCCTCCGCTCCTGCCGCTGCACGTTGCTCAGCGGCTCCGCCAGGAAGTGAATCCCTGCCGGGATGGGCAGGAAACAATTAAGCAAGTGGTGTGCAATGGTCCTCGCTGGTCTGGCAGGTGACAGACCCCGGTGTCACCCTCTGGTGTGGGCACCGTGGCCCTCACCAGCTCTAGGTGCAGCTGGAGTAGAGAAGTATCAGGCAGGGTTGAGGCTTTGGTGCTCCAGCCCAAGGGATGTGGATCCTCCTACTCCCCTCTGCCCATGGGTCCTACCTGGTGTCCTGTGGGTGATGTCCTTTCTCAGTTCCTGTGCCAGTCCTGCGTGGCTGAGCACATGTGCCATCTGTGGGGAGCAGCCAGCAGCCCTGGGGGAAGCAGCCACATCCCCCTGGGCCAGCCGTGGTATCCAGCAGTCACATCGGGACGCTGCCAGGTTGTCTTGTCACCTGCAAACCCACGTGTCCAACACCACTGCTCCACACCCTCCATCATTCCCAAAATCCTCCCCTGCTTTCTCCCTCTTCCAGACCATGGTCCAGGGCACCAGCCAGCTCCTAAGGGTGAGGAGACCAAAGCATCTGAGTGATAGCAAGTGCCAACACATCCTCCTCGTGGCAGCCACGTGGGGGTAAAGGCAGGGCCTTTGTGAGTGCCCTCTGGTTAAGGAGCTGGGGCTGTCCTGCTCAAGGATGGGGTGTCCATGCCATGGCCAGGCTGCTGGCACAGTCCCTTGGCCTCATTCTGCTCCCTACGCACCATCCCCTGGAGCCCTGGGAACAGGGAAATACACGTGCGGGCTGAACACAGGGGACTGGTTTCACTGGGAAGCCCAATGTAAAGCAGGCACAGGGCTGTTCGGTGTTCGTGG
>NW_008632268.1:3817-7061 GCF_000691845.1 Merops nubicus
CCGGGAGAGGTGCCCTCTGCTGCCACGGTGCTCACAGGACCCGTGGGCAGGGCTGGGGTTTGCTCGTGGGCAGCGCTGGCCCAGGGAAACCTGCCGCCTGGCTGGGTTTCTGTTTGGGAAGGTATTTAAGGGTGTTCTCCAGGGTGTGCCAGCCCTAGCCTCCACCCTGCTTTCACAAGCGCCCTCTCCAGAAGCAGCTTGTTGTTCTCGGCCGTGGAGCAGATGCAGCTGGCACTGGAGAGGTTTCCCCGTGGTGGCCGGGCTGCCGACAGGCAGAGCAGCAACGGGGCCTGTCTGTGCCGAGGAGCCAGGGACAGCTACATCCCTTCCCCATGGCAGGGAGGGACAGGCCCAGCTCCATCACAAGCCTGGCTCCATCACAAGCACTGAGCCAGGGCGCAACCCAGCCGGTCGGGGGGAGCTGGAAACCAGGGGACATCTCCTGGGCCAAGGGGTTTGAGCACCCTGTTCTGCAAGGTCTGCATCCCCATGCTACGTAGGAGAAGACCTAGTTGGAAATCAAGGACCAAACCCAAAGGCAAGCAACATGCGAGAGCCCAAAGAGCAGATACTTGCTCTGGGGCTGCCTCTGGCAGCCACCCCTGTACCCACAGACCATCTTCCTCACCCCACCTGGGGCAGCCATGGGCCTGAGCCCAGCTCTTCAGGTCTGCCATGCTATGTCGGTGACAACTCTGTTTTGGTCTCTCCTTGTGGTCATGGAGGTGGCCACGTTGGTCTCAAGTCTTGACAATCCCAAGTGGCATTTCTGGACTTCATCTTAGCTGCATGAGGATGTGTCCCATGGCACTTGGGCACCATTATGTCACCAAACCTTTTCACCAGCCCTTTGGAGGAAAGACAAGTTGGGAGAAGGGATCTTTGTCAGCACTAGCCCAACATTAACAACTGCTTGGGTGCTTCTAAGCAAAAAGGCAAAGTTACAGAGTGTGTGAACCCCAGCTGCCCTGCAGCACCAAATACCCACTGTATCCCAGTGCCAAGCCTGCAAAAGACTCCAGTGAGTGCCAAGCCAGTAGATCCACTTCTCCCCATCATCTGCTTGGACAAACTGGTCCCCACTGCAGCGGAGTGACAGTGATGTGAGCCAGAGCAAATCACTCCCCACATGCCCAGGGGAACTGGAGCTGGGAGCCGGTTCGTGGCAGGCAGCTGGTGCTCTGCCCATTAGCCAGAGCAAGGGCAGAGGGCTCAGATGGAGTGAAAGGGGGTGAATTTAGCTACACTAACCTCACCCAAACATTGGCCTCAGGTTATGGGTCCCACTCGCAGCAGGACTTGGCAGCTGCCTTCCCGCTGCAGCGCATCCCTCACAGCCCCAGTGGGCAGCGGGTCCCATCCTGCTCTCCCAGACCCGGTCCCAGCAGAGGGAGCTGTGACATTAAGTGAGCTGAGCCACGCTATCCTTGACAGGACGGCAGCTCTGGGCTTTGGAGAAGGACCAAGCAAAACAGTGCTGGGGCCCTGGTGCTGCACAGTCTGCGTGGAGAACCCACTGAGTCAGCACAAGGGTCACTCACCCTTTCGCCTGGAAATCAAGCCAAGAGTTATGTAGAACTTGTGAGTTCAAATACGAAAGCATTTTTAGGTTAAAATTTACTTTAAAATACTCCTTTGTTTGCATCCATGCAGGAAGGTCTCAGACCTTCAGTGCAGCGGTGGTGTTTAGCTGATGCCAGAGCATCTCTGTGTGCAGTGGCACTAGGCTGGGACCCTGCACCTCTCGTGGTGGGGCTTCAGCCACTTGGGCAGCAGGACAGGGACCTTCCAAAGAGTATTTCTTGCTTGCAAAGAGTGTTTTGCCTACACACACACACACACTGAGCCAGGGCATGCAGAGGCAGGGAGCAGCACAGCTTCACACCAAACAAATCCTCATCCTCCAAACAGCAATCCCACAGGCTCCACAGCTCTGATGGGACAAGCATGGTCCAGATCCCAGCCAGACCCAGGGTGAGCACATACAGCCTGCCAGGAGTCACTGTGCTCAGGTCATCCCTTATCATTTGCATCCTTGAGATAGGGCTGGATAAGCAGTACCAGTAACAACACGCAGCATTCTCTGATCTGGAAGTTTTGCATCACAGCCCAAACAGGCACATTGCCAGCACCCCGTGGCAAGGGGCTGTTGACTCTCTCCCATTAGGATATGCCACTGCCCAGGTCTCCATCCTGCTGCTGCACCCAGAAACACTCCTGCCCCCCAGAAGCCATCTATAGCTCATGGATGTAAAATGGTGCAGCAGAGCTGGGAGCAGAGGGCTCGGAAAGAGAGCACAATGGTCAGCAAGAGATGCGGTGGGGCTGTGCAGAACACCTAACACTGTGGTTCAGAGCTGCCTTTTGAGCACTCATGCATCAGGGATGCTTGGAAGAGGCTCTGGGCTGCAGCCCAGTGCTCCGTTGGGTCCTGGAAAGCTGCTGGAGGTGAAAGTCAAGGTCTGCTGCACACAAACTGCTGATGCAGCTCAGTGCCCTGGAGAGATGGAACGGTGACTTTTCCTCCACAGGACAGCAACTTGACCACTGGAGGGCAACTACTGAAATGTTCAAACCACTGTCAAGCACAACGTGGACTCCTGGACGTGCTGGGCACCTCCTGGGCAATGTCAGGACTGGTACATCTCAAGCTGAACAGCCCCAGGCCACAACGATCAAAACTCCCTTCCAGAAACATAGCATCAAACAATGCAACAAATAAGAGACCAGGACTCCCCCATCCCTCTGCTCCTCCAGCCCAAGTCCCAGATCAACCACTTGGTCAAGAAAGAATGGAATGTAATTATTTATTCTGGGTCCCCTTGAAAATACCATCATATATCTCCTTCCACTCGTGGCCTCATGGTTGTCTTTCAGCCTGTGGCAGCATGGTGTCCTAGCCAGCTGCACAGCACGCTTCTCCCTCCTCTTCTTCTTCCTCCCCTCGGGCTGGTGACTGTCGTCCCTTCAAGGTTGGCAGGTTGGAGCTGCCTGGTCTGATCTCAGCAGTCGTCCCTCTGTACCAGGTGCCACGTGGGAGCGTCGCACAGACAGGGAGCAGAGTGAGGGAGCAGGAGGACAGTCCAGGGGGGCTGCTGGGGGTGGCTGTAGCTTTCAGCTGCCCCAGGAAGGGAGTCTCTGGCTTGTGTTTTCTGGCAACTTAGAACTGTTTTTTTTTCTCATCATTTAAAAAAAAAAAAAAGCTAATAAAATGATGATGCTGCTATCTGCAAAGGGAAAACGA
>NW_008632268.1:7071-8148 GCF_000691845.1 Merops nubicus
AGCACCCTGAGGATCCAAGACAGAGCTGTGCTGAAAGCTTGCAAAACCAGCAAGAAGCACAGGGACATGTGAAGGCTGGGGAGCTCGACCACCGCAGTGGGTCGGGGTGTCAGCGGATGTGACAGCGAGGAGACCCACACTAATGCCTTCCCTTCCCCTCTACGGCAGGCACGTGTCCTTCAAACCAAACCAACCAACCCTGGAAATGCCATAAAACAGCAACAACTCCAACCCACATGTGCAATCTTCAAAGGTCTGAGTAAGACCTCAAGCATTTGGGAAAGGATTCCCAATGCCACTGGGCCCTGCCATCAGCCCGCTCCCACCAGGAATTCAGGTTGATTTCCTCACGCCTTCAAAAGGTGAAGAGTCAAGATAAGTCTGAGCATGGCTGAAAATCCCAGCTACAGAGACTCAGAAGAATCAGACCACAGAGCAGTCGGCATTCATACCAGTTATGAAACAAAACAAGGGCTCCACGTCCTGCCCAGCCACATTAGGGCTGTTGAGTAATGAACTAACACTATTGCCACCTCTCTGAACTCTCATCGTTTCCACACGAGCAGGAATTTGCCCACACACAGAAACACTGAGGTTACCTGGACTCCTACTCTTCCAAGTGAGTTGAAAACAAGACCTTACATTATCCACATCTCCACCTGCTGAAGGGTTTAATTGTTCAGAGGCCCCGTCTCCTACTTACAGCTCAGTGTCTACAATGACATCTGGCTTCTCCAGAGTCTGTCGTCTCCTCTGGATGGCATCCACAATCTTTTTCCTGGGGCCCAATGGGATATTGATGCTCTTTAGGTCATTGTCTGAACATAGCATGAGGGCCTCCAAGTCAATCTTTTCCTTCTTCAAGACAGAGATGAACTCGAACATATGCAGGGAAGCCAGAAAAGTCTCCAAGGGGCTGGTGTCCGGTTCGTCATCGTCGTCTAAGCCCAGCTCCACCTCATCCCAGGGCAGCTCCTCCGCGTTCCTCTCCTGCAGGCTGTTGGCACTGCCAATGCTGTCGTTGAGGCTTGGCGAGCGCTGCAGGCGGCTCCGCAGCTGGACGGCTGCCCCGTCGGC
>NW_008632269.1:0-4688 GCF_000691845.1 Merops nubicus
GGAGGGTTCCTACCGCGGGGGTTGCAGCCGGGGTGCTGGGGCCGGTCCCTATCCGGGCTGGTTCCCCCCGCCCTGCCCCGGGCCGCAGCTCCGCTGGCTTGTCTTTGAGTGGTCGAGGTCTGGCTGGACGTGGCTTTGAGCAGCCTGGTCTAGTGGGAGGTGGCCTCACTCGGGGCAGGGGGGTTGTAAGGAGATGATCTTTGAAGTCCCTTCCAACCCAGTCTGTGATGGCTTAGTGCAACTCTCATGTGCGGGTGTACGATTTGAGGGGGGCATCCATAGGGCATCCTAAGTGTCTCAGGTCTTTTGAGCTTTAAGGTAAGAGCCCCAAAGATGGGCTTATAAGTGTTTCAGGCAAGAGCTGTGTTTCTGTTTTATCAGATAGTACCTCTGGGCTCTCAGGCAGTCACTGACTGTCACCCTCACACACAACTTTATACTCAAGCTAGTGACTGAGCATGAATTTTCTTGCTTTGGGTATCTCATAAGCAAGCTCAGAAATGGGGAGAGGCTGGCTAAAAAGCTTGTGTTTGCCTTGTTAGAGGGGGAGGTGATTGCTGGAAGCAGTGCTTGCAGTGGTGTAGGCTGCAGGGCTCCTGGTGGGAAGCTGCCCCCTGGGCAGGGCAGCACCGTGCAGAGAGCAAACCTGTGCTCCTCCCTCGGCTTTGCTCTTCAGGAGGGATTAAAATGGAAGTCTCTGGTGGAGAAGGGCTGTTTACCTTCTGAGGAATTAAACTCCATTGTATGTCTCCTGGGTTTTGAGTGTTGAAAGCAGAGTGTTCAAACTGGAGAGTGTGGTGTGTCCCTCTGGCCGTTCCCCAGGTCTGCAAGGGTAAGGTGCAGATTGCACCAGCTTTCAAATGTCCCTGAAAAATCTGGGAACTGCAGCATCCTTGGGGCAATGGTGGGAAGAGCACGGCTTGCTCTGGGGACAGCTCCAGCATGGGTCTGTGCTTGCTGCTGTGCCTTGCAGCCTCAGGTCTGCCTTGTCCACAGCTGAGCTTTGTGGTTGACCATGAACGCCAGCGGCCCTGGCTACCCGTTGGCCTCTCTCTACGTGGGAGATCTCCACCCTGATGTGACCGAAGCCATGCTCTATGAGAAGTTCTCTGCAGCTGGGGCCATCATGTCCATCCGGGTCTGTCGGGACGTCGCCACACGCCGATCGCTGGGCTATGCCTACATAAATTTCCAGCAGCCTGCAGATGGTATGATCCCAGTAACGCAGCCACGACAAGCTGCCTCACAGCGGGGACCTGGGGAGTGCACGAGGTGGGAGGGCAGGTGGTGGAAAAGGGAGAGCAGTTCTCTGAATGGATGCATCAGCTGTTGGGGCTTGGGCAATGTTCTGGAGTTTTATGTAGTAACTAATCCCAGTCTGCTCACGGATGGTGACCCATCCTGCTTCCACCCTTTTCATAGGGACTGGGAGAGGATGCAGGAGCTGGGCTTTAGGCTTGTTGGGGGAGGAGGGAGGAAGGTGACATGCCAGAGTCACCTCCCTCCATGAGCTGATGGAGAAGGGCACCAAAACCCCTTCTGCACTTCCCTTGGGCTGCTGGCTGCCCACTGGCCTGTGGTATGAATTGAGACCCCCTCTCCTGGCTGGCATCACAGTGACATGGTGCTGTAACTGAAAGGTGATTCATGCTGGAGCGAGGTGATGGGAAGGTGTTGAGTCAGTTGCCCTGGAGACCAAAATCTTTACCAGGTAAATGAGTTGGGCAACTGCCAAACTGGAGCTTGCAGTGAAATGGATCATCCCGTGGCAGTCAGACGTGCTTTGGAGAGTGGGGGGGGAAAAAAAATATATTAAAAAGGAAGCAGTGGTGTGGCTGGAGGAGAGGAGAGCAGGTCCTGCTACCCTTGGGAGGCAGAGCTGCCTGTCTTGTTTGGGTTAACGAGCCCCTATGCACCAGTACCCCTGATGCTTGTGCCCATCTCAGCTGCTGCAGGATGCAAAGGAGATGTTTCTATTACCCTCCCCTCTCCCCCTGTCCTTGCCTCTTTGCCAGCTGAGCGAGCCCTGGACACCATGAACTTTGAAGTGATCAAAGGTCGCCCCATCCGCATCATGTGGTCCCAGCGGGACCCTGGGCTCAGGAAGTCAGGAGTTGGAAACATCTTCATCAAGAACCTGGATGACTCCATCGATAACAAAGCCCTGTATGACACGTTCTCAGCCTTTGGAAACATCCTGTCATGCAAGGTACATGTGCCCACGGGCCCTGCAGGAAGGGGCTTGCTGCAGAGCAGCCCCACATTCTTGGCAGCATGCTCCAGCCAGCTGAAATTAATTTTCTCATTCTGCTTCCTACAAATTTTCTCTAAATTCCCACCTGCTTTGAAGCCAAAAGGCCCTGCTGTGTATCCCCTAGGAATGGGGGTTTTCCCCCCTGCCCTCCTCCTTCCTAGTCCTTGCATGGAGGTATTGTGAGCTGTCCTGGCTGAGCTCAGTGCATCGATGGCTTTTGGGTACTGGTGAGCCACAAGCTCCTGGGCATCATGTAAAGCACCGGGTGCTGGAGGACAACCACCTTGGCCCCAGGCAGCCCTGGAGCAGAGCTCTCACCTGGCTCCCTGAGCTGCTACCATCCCCCCAATGCAGCTCAGCAGCAGCAGCAGTGGGGTGCCAGGGAGGGCAAACACCTCTGGACACTGGGTGTAGGTTTTCCAGCGACCGCTCGTGTGCGAGCGTGGAGGAAACCCGAGTCTGCCTGTGCCTCTCTCCCTGCTCACTGTCTGTAGGTGGTTTGTGACGAGAACGGATCCCGTGGCTATGGCTTTGTTCACTTTGAGACTCACGAGGCAGCGACTCGGGCCATCGAGACCATGAATGGGATGTTGCTCAACGACCGCAAGGTGTAAGTGTCCCCTTGGCTCTGCTCCTCCCTTGCCTTGGAGCACGCCCAGGGAAAAACACCTGCCCTGCTCAGGCTGCCTCCTCCTGCTGCTCGCCATTTATTCCCCTCTTCTCATCCACCCTTGCTGGCATGGTGGCTCTGCTGCTCTCCAGGGCAGTAAGCCACTCATGGGCAATGCTGGTGGAAGTCTGATGGTGGTTTGGAGCTGCTCCTGACGGTGGGGAAGGAGTCCAACCCCAGGCTGTGTGTTACTGCTGAGGTGGTGTAACGAGTGCCCACAAAGCAGGGCTGGTCCTTACTTCTGGCTGTCAGCATCAGATAATCTGGGCAGGAAGAGGTTTTGTTCTTCTTCAGCTCTCCATGTACATTGCATCCCCTTACTCTCTACAGCCCTGTCTCCACAGAGGCGGGTGGCTGCCCAAAGGGCTTGGGGATGCCTTGGAGGAAGAGAGCTGGCACTTGGTGGCATCCTTTGGGGGTTTTGGGGACTCCTAGGGTGACAACCCCAGGATGGGACTGTCTTGTGATACTGCTCCCCTCATTTCAGTAGTGCCAAGTAGGGACTGGGACATGCTGACGTTGTTGGCTGTGACTTGGATCCATGCTGGATGTATGGGGGTTTATGGGTGGGTAGGCCATGTCTGAGGTGACGGGGTCTCTCTTGGCCTGTACGAAGACGGATGTGGCTGCGTCCTTCTTGGCTCTGCAGGGAACACGGGGGTGTGGGTCCCTTTCCTTGCTTCCTGCAGGTTTGTTGGCCATTTCAAATCCCGCAAGGAGCGTGAGGCCGAGTTTGGGGCTCGGGCGATCGAGTTCACCAATGTCTACATCAAAAACTTTGGGGATGACATGGATGACGACAGACTGAGAGAATTATTCTCCAGGTTTGGTGAGTGCAGTTGTTGAAGCAAAATATCCTCATGTCTGATAAAGCAGAGTTGGGGCAACTGCAAGGGAAGTCATGGAGAGTGTGGGACTGAAATACGGAGGCCCCTTCTCACCACGGGTTCTGACGTGCTTAAACACCACCCCACCAAAGGGCTGTGGTGGCTTAAATCATCAGGATGTGATGATGCACTTCCCTGCTGTGATGATATCCTTGTATTAGGCACTCTCCTGAGAGGAAAAAAACAGTTTTTGTACTTTCTTGGTTAACAAAAGTGGAGTCTTTTTGGTTTGTAAGTTTTTAAATCGTGGTGAAACCAGTGTGCTCTCTGGTTCTAGAAGCCGTGGAAATAAAGTGCTGAGTCTGAATTTAAAACAAAGTCCATTAGTGGGAGATGCCTCTTGTGGCAGGGCTTAGCAATGTGCCAACCCCTGGACCACCCTGCCCACGCTTGGCCAGTGTTAGCCCAGGTGATTTGTGCATACCCTCCATACGAACCCAATACATGTGTTCACATGTGGAGGAGATGAGAACTTCTGGCCAAAGGAGCTCACTGTACTGGCTGGAGGAAACCAAAAAGCCAAGAGCAATGAGAGCAGCATCCACCCAGGGTGGGAGGCATTGCCCTCACTGACATGCAGAGCCTCCTGTTCCTGTCTCGTGGTGGGGCTCCCCGCTGACAGCCCCCCGTGGGTTGTCTGTCCTCCTCCTTGGCTCTTCCGTGCTGCCTTGGCTGCCTGGTCTCCTCGCTGGGCTGGCGTCTGACAGCGGCAGGATGCTGTGTGCTGGCCACACCCCCTCGGTGGGCACCTTTCTTCTGACAGATGCTTTCCTCTTGCAGGAAAGACACTTAGTGTCAAAGTCATGATGGACAGCACTGGCCGCTCAAAGGGCTTCGGGTTCGTCAACTTTGAGAAGCACGAAGAAGCCCAGAAGGC
>NW_008632270.1:0-1405 GCF_000691845.1 Merops nubicus
TGGTCTGTGTCCTTGAGGCCCTGATAGATAATGTGGAATGCAGTGAAAGCTGCCCACCCCATTCTCCCACATAGCTCATGGTAGTTCACTCCCTGCCGATGCAGACAAGGAAGTTTTGTGCCAATTACAATGAACAATTGTCTGCCCACAGCCCCATCCCCACACCCCAAACATCAGTAATAAAAAAAAAAAAAAGCATAAACATCAGTAACAAAAAAAAAAAAAAGCATAAATATCATCTCTTTTGGGATGCAGTGTGTGAGATGAGCACCAAGTCATAGGGACAGACTGATGGGTTTGTTCTCTTCACCACCACCTCCAGGAAGGGACTCGCCTTGGCAAGATCCGCTGCCTCGGCTCTGCTGAGTGACCTTCCCCAGGAGATTATCATTATTATTGTAATTGCAATTGCCCTCCAGAGCTACATAGCTAATGTGCAGCTTAGTGTATCCATCACCGACAATCACAAAGAATCTGTATGTTGTGTGTAACTAACCCATGCTATTCGTGAATCCTACTGCTTCTGTTGAATGCAACCAGACCTACAGCAACAGGCTGTTCATGCATCTGGTGTCGGACCTATAGTCACAGCTCTCATTGGAACCTATTAAGAGACAAGTTCAGCCGCCCCGAGACCCTCTAATATCTGAGGACAGGCTAGAAAGCAAGGGGACTTGTCTCTTACCAAATTTGTCTCTCCCTTACCCCTTCAAGTACCCCCTTCCCTTCACGCAACACTTTATAATATACACTATTAATTTACTTCTTAAATCCCTAATATTAAGCAAGTTTCTGTTAATCAATTTTCTGTAATCAGTTCCCTCTCATCACAACCAGCTTTAGCTAAACCCTTGTTCTTTGTTTTCTTTGCAATTATTGCATTTTATTACTGGTCAATAAGTTTAACAGATCGACTGCATGGCACCATCTCTGGTATGCATGATATGGCGAAAGCCAACAATCTCCCTCTCCATTTTTCATAAGCTATTTTTAAAACCTTGGGGTAACACTGTTGTCGCAGTCCAGTATCAGGGATTACCAGGTCAGGATGTCCACGACCTCCTCCCTGCCCAGAGGGACTAGAGAGGATTACAGATGAGGCCAAGACATTCACATGGTGCTCGCCTCTCAAGGGTAGATCAAAAATAACCCTTTACCATGCTCAAAAATTATTACCGAGACCAATGTCCATTATTTGAACTGTGTAGTTTATTGTGAGATAACACCGGTTGAGGAAAAGAAAAGGGAAAAAGAAAAGAAAGAAGAAAAACAGTTCAAAAAAGTTCAAAATCCCAGTCCACAAGATGGCATCGGCAGGAAGTCCCTTGAGGAATGATGGGAATTGTAGTTTCGGCCAACAAAATGGCATCGACCGGAAGTCTCTGGAAGAGACTTTTTGGGTATG
>NW_008632271.1:0-542 GCF_000691845.1 Merops nubicus
AGTTAAAGTCTGACCTGGCTTACACCATAGGGAGTTCTAAAAACTCAGTTTTAGTACATTATAGATGTTTACCCCATTCAATTTGTGACACAAATAGAAAATAGCAATATTTTCACATGTTCAAGGAGATATCTAGGCTGACTCCCTTGCCCAAGCTGGATCAGACAGAGCCAAAATGCCAGAAGCTTCTCCAGCCAAGCTTTTAACATTTTCAAGGCTGGTGACTCTGCAACTTATCTGGGCAGTTTATTCCAATGTTTGACCATCCTTAGTCAAAATCTAAGGAAATAGTAGAAAATAATTTTCACCATGTGTCCACATGGAATCTCTTGTGATCCTTTTCTCTCATCCTGCCAGTGAACACCACCAAGAAGAGTCTGGGCCCCTCATAGTCATTCCCTCACACTAAGTATTTATGTCCCTCAAGAAGATCTCTCCTGAGCCTCCTCTTTTCCCACCTCTCCAGCTTGTTTAAATCTTTCCTATCCTGGTGGTCCTCCTCCACCAAGGGTAAGCCTTGCTCCAGAACTTCTTTAAATTCC
>NW_008632272.1:0-378 GCF_000691845.1 Merops nubicus
TTCAAAACTCTTTTCGGTTCTTGTGTCGCTGGAAAAGAGTGTTTTTCTGAGGAATGCTTAGCAGAGCCTATGAATCACCATCTGCATAACTTTACATGGGGGATGCTATTCTCAGCGTCTTACTGGAACTATGTGAACTATTAACATTGGTGTCTGTTTGTGCGTGCAACCTGCAAATCTGTTTCCCCGGAAAGACTATTGTAGGGCAGGTCAAGGGAGGAGACGGGACAGAACAAAATGTCAGGGTGGCTCGGTGGGTGGAGACCCGTGTTCGGGAGCCAGGAACTGCGGTCTTCAGAGGGACAGCCCCTCCGTGGAAAGCCTCCCTGGGAGTGCCCCCCGGGAGAGCTGACGTGCGGGATGCTGAACGCGCCGGGA
>NW_008632272.1:791-1391 GCF_000691845.1 Merops nubicus
AACTCCCCAGAGGAATCGCAGCATTTCCCAGACCTCACCAGAGGAATCACAGCATCTCCCAGACCTCACCAGGCTGACCCCAGAATGAGGAGAGTGTTGCCTGCAGGAGCTGAACCTTTCAACTCCTGGTGCTGTTTCAATCCAGTGCAGAGCGACCTCTGACTTCCATGCGGTTGCATGGCGAGGTTTGGTGTAGGGTTTTTTTGGGTTGTGGGTTATCTGTTTTTTTCCCTCAGTAATATTGGCTGAAAATCTTCCAAGAAAATGCAATGCTTTCGAAAGGAGCTGGATCCATGGGTCAGTAGGGTCCCTGTGCTCTCCTGAGCATCTCCTGCTGCAAGGCAACATAAACCCAGCAAGTCCGCGGTGTCCTGCTCGTGTTCACTGGTCAGCTGGAGGATGTTGATCCCTCATGGCATCTCATAGCTTCTCTGACCTGTCTCTAAGAGTCCCTTCTCTGTCTCAGCTCGGCCCAGCCCCTGCCTCTCATGAGAGAGCATCTAAACACATCCCCTCGTTATGGGGGGAAGCTGCCTCCTCTCAGCCCAGAGCCACCTCCTGCCCGGTGGGGAACTGTGGCTGGGGGGGGGGGCCACCCGC
>NW_008632272.1:1422-3657 GCF_000691845.1 Merops nubicus
CCAGCCCAGGCAATGATTCAGGCTCATGACCCTGGGACAAGAGCCAGAGTGTGTTGTCAGGGCTCTCAGTCCTGCAGCCGTCCCGTGGGTTTCCTAAATCTCATTTCTCATCGAATTTCTTCATTAAGCACAGATTGGATCAGACGGCGTTTCTTTCATGACAAAGTAATTTGGCTTTCCGTTTAGTGGGCCCATCTGATAAACAGTGGCTTGAAATAATGTCATTCCACCTGCCTTGATCACACCGAGTCTGTGCTGGGCTTCTGCTCCCTCCTTAGCTCTGCCTTGGCACTGCCAGATCTCAGGGTACAACATGAGTCCCAGCTGTAGGAGGAGAGCCCTGCCTGGAGGAAAGGGCACCAGAGCCACCAGATTATCTTCATTTTACTGACATACAGGCAAAGTGATGGAAGCAGAGGTGGGGGCTGAGTGTGGGTCAACCAGCTCTCCATCAGCCCCTAAGCTTAAGCCCCACCTCCATCCTGGGCAGCTCCCAGCCTGCAGGCTCTCCACTGGCACTGCCACCACAAGAAGCCCTCATAGAAGAGTCACACAAGACTGAATCTGTTAGGGGGTTCTGGCTCTTAATTCCCACGTGGTCCAAAGCTTTATGTCCATCAAGAAGTGGGAGCTGAACCTGCATCTTCTTGCTAGGCAGCGAGCAAGGCCAGAAGGGACATGGTGGGACCTCCCTGCCTGCCCAGCTGAAGGTGCTGTTTGGTTAGTTGGAGACTGGGGATCCCTGAGCCCAGAGAGCACGTGCTTTTTGTTTGCTGGAGAAAGCAAGGGGGAGTGAGACCCCCAGAGACTGGCAGCCAGCCAGTCTCTTCCCAAATTCTTCCTCCTCAAATTCTTCCCCCCCCGCCCCTGATTTTCTTGGGCAGTTGATTTCAGCATGTGATGTTTAGCTCAGAAGGGCCACCAAGCAGGAACACATGGCACTGCCTCATCTCTTTGTCTGTCAAACCAACCCCAAACCCCTTTGATAGGGATGGTGAAGGTGGGGAGAACACCTGCAGGATTGGTTGTGCCAGGGAGCTGAGAAGGTGTGCACTGGAGGTGATCCAAGGGAGCTAGATTTGATATGTTTGGATGAAGACTGAGCAGGCTCTTCCAGTGTCAGAGTATTTATTTCAAAACAAACTGAAGCCCCTCTGCAGTTCTGGAGTATCTCAAAGTGGGGCATCACAGCTGGGCCAGTAATAGCTGACCAGCATGGCACAAACACCTACTTCAGCAGCAGGTCATGTCCTCTCCGAGGGTTTTGCTTGCATCCAGCACATTCCTGACTTTTACTGGAGATATGGATAGATTCCTCTTCCCATCCTTGCCCTGAGCAAGGTGAGGATCACGGCTACTGTGGGCTCCATCGGTGGTGGGAGACCTTGTTGGGGTCCACTCACTGTCTCAGGAGCCATCCCTAGGTGACATTCCCTGGGTTGCCAGCATCTGAGGTGTTTTTTTTCCCCTCCCCTCTGAAACAGCACCTCTGTGACTTTCAGAGATGGTACTTGGCTCTTTTCCCTGAGAAACCAAGAGCCCTGAATCCCGTGGGCTGTGGGCTTTGGAGCAGTGATGTCAGACACCTGCTGTCACCTTGGGACTGATTTACCTCCAGCTTCAGAGGAGAAAACGTGTGCGCTGATAATTTGGAAGCGATGACATCTCAGATTTATGTCCCTCTCTCTAAACTCTTCCATAAGCCTTGCTTTGACCCAGTTGACATTCCTCCGAGCCTGGGAGGAAGTCTGGGATAAAACCCGACGACAGGAGCGATGCAAGTGCCCCACCCCTGGCTGGGGTTTCCATCCTGCCTCCACGGGAGGATGTTCTTATGAGGCTGCTGGCAAGTTTATGGGTCCAAACTGGTGCTGGCTTTGCTCTTGCCCAAGGGCTTCCCGTCTGAGCTGGTGGAAGTGGAGCCTTCTGATGGTCCATATAAGTAGCTAAAGAGTATGCAACCCCCAGGGAGGTCCTAGCTCAGCAGTCCTCCCCTCCGGCGGGCGCTCCGCGACCTCCTCCTCCTCCAACCCCGTCCTTTCTGTGTCTTGCAGGACGTGGACTCTTTCATGCCTCGTGTCCCCCTCCTCCCCTCCCCAAACGCCCTTGGGAAGGATGGCGGCGGGCTCCCTGCGCTACGGGCTGACCGTGGCGGGGGCCGTGCTGCTGGTGGCGGGCACGCTCTGCTTTGCCTGGTGGAGCGACGGGGAGGTGGGCAGCGCGGGCGGCGGCGGG